>NC_081344.1:62963586-63004496 GCF_029784015.1 Lycium ferocissimum
TTTAGAAAGTATTCAATTTCAGAGTTGAGTGAGTTAAGAAAACTCTAGTGTGTATTGTGTGTGGCATGCTACTATCTCCACGGTTGACTCGGTTAGTTTGCAGGACTTATGAGTATGCAGCATACTATTGAGTGGTTCAAGTAATGGTAAGACGATGGCGGTGTATGTGAACTGATAGCAATTAAGGAATTGAAGAGTCAAGAAAAGGTATAGTTGATTGAGAATCGATAAGAAAGAGGTACATCTTTGGGATTACTTGGGTAAGTATGGATTGTGGTGTTGTTTTCTTGCATATTTCAGATGGGGTGTGATTGTTAAGTATGCTTAAAGAAATGGACTATAGATATGACTAAGTGATATGAGGTTTCGTGATCGGCGACTGGATAAGCAAATTTCGGGTGAACCATACGTTAAGGCTTATGAAAGTGGTCGGTGTGGTACACGAATTGGATAATTTCGTAACACTCTTCGGTGGATGAGTTAGTGTGTTTTAAGAGAAAGAAATTGTGGAAATCACTTATTATGTGAAGCCTAGAGTTATATTTTTTAGATGACGTATTCGTGTGTATTATGTTGTCAGTAATATTGCATTACTGGGATCGCTTGGAGAGCACTTTGGATACAAGGACTTGGGAGTAGTTGCGTGAGGTTTAGAGCGGTAGTTGTAAGATTTGATACTCTCAGAATTGTTATGGCCATATCTAGGTGTTACAAAGGGAGATTCGATGGTTAAAAGGGGTATTATATGAGGCTACAAGTTTTGCATCGAAAAGTTCGGGGATGTATCAGATTTGGGTATCGGGTAAAGGTTGAGAAGTATGAAGATGGCAATCATAAGGTATAGTTCTTCACACTAAGTTGACAACTTGACAGACTCACCTTTTGGACTCGAGGGTGAATTGTGGAACGATTGATTAGGTGTGAGGAAAAGATTAGAATTGGTCGCCACGGTATACGTGATAGGACCTGATTGGTTTCAGAAAGTTGGAGTCAATTCGAGTGACTATCGGTGCTATTCAGGGGTTGTGCATTCATTCCGGGTTAGGATAATTCGATTAAAGCTTGATGGACTGTGTTTATATTCCCAGAAGGACTTATGGTTTCCTGGAAGAATCACCTTTCTGGTTTGATGAGTTTCGGCTCAAATTTGAGGTATGGCGGTTTACCGAGCTTCATTCTTTTGCGAGTGGAATTGACGATATTTTACCGAGAGCAAATTACTCGGACGGATGTAATGGTTTAAGTCGATACTTGGTAATGATTTGATGAGGTACTATGGTGTCGAGAGGTCTTTAAACTAATCAGATGGTTTCCTATGGACTTGGCTAGGCAAGGTATTCAATGGTATGCTTCCTGTATTGTGATTTGAAGGTTTAAGAAGACTTGGAACTAGCGAAGTCGGCTATGAGTAAGATTAATTTTATGGAATTGCTCAGAGTTGCTCCAATAAAGCAAGAATTCTTTTCTGGCAAGAGTAAGTCATGGTTTAGGGCTTGTGTTTATGTGTTTCAGAGAAATTGTGGTGCAAAGAACGGCTTCAGAAGGGTGAAGGAAATGTTAGCGGAATCAGAATATCTTCCCGGTTAAGAGTGGGCTATGGCTGTGTCTATATCTAAGGTTTGTGTTGTTTTCGTAAATGTTTGTGGGGCCTATCGATTGCATTCTGAAGTAGGGTTACATCGAATCGAAAATTCAACAAAAGCGATTCTATATTGGAGAATCAGTTGGGAGAGAACTTCGAGTATGGAAATATAGAAATTGGGTCTTTTAGCTAAGTTAAAAGAAGTTTTGACTGATAAGATAAACGGGCAGAGATTTTTGCTAACTTCGTGCCGTGGAGGCTTCTGTGTTGTTATATTAAAGATTCCTTGGTTACCGTCAACTTCCATACTCTTTTTTTTCGTTTGAGGACGAACGATTATTTAATTGGTATCTAATGTAATGACCGTTTGGTCGTTTTAGCTCTTTTGACCTATTTACTCCCGTTGACCCTTCCCCGAGCCCTATTAGTATGATTTTGACCTGCAAGCATGGGTGGCACGATCCCCGAGGTATTCGGGCTAGATTTATGATGACTTTTGTGAAATAGAGCCTTAAAGTGAAAAACCATTGACCAGAATTTGACTTGTGAGTAAACGGACCTTTTTTCAGAAATCTATTGATTCTATGATGTCCAGAGGGTCCATGATGATTTGGTGGGATGTTCGGTTTGATTCTCGAGGCACTCGGGAGCATTTTGGGTTATTGGTTCGCAAATTGGTCTTAGGCCATTGGGTGTTGACCCGGTCAAATAGACCTCCGTTGGTAATTCCGAGACCACGGGTGAGTCCGTAGCGTGTTTTTATGTATGATTGTATGTCTGATTTGTATCAGGGAGGTCTCGGCCGATTGTCGAATTTTGGGATTGAGTTAGTGAAAAACCAGAAGTTTTCTAGTGTCTGATACCCGTCGTAGTGCCTTCCCTTAGCGAGGCCAGGTCCGCTATGGCGAGTATGTGTGTTTCGTAGTGAGGCGCAACAGTGGACAGGGATCCGCTGTAGCGGTCTCACGGTAGCATGTGAGCGTTCGCTGGGGCGGGCCCGTTGTAGCGGACGACGAGGACCAGATTCTATTTAGCGCCTAGTTAAAACCCTTTATCCTATCCCTTCATTTATTGTTCTTAAGCATCTTTGAGGCGATTTGAGGAGGTTTCAACCAGATTTCTGTTGAGGGTAAGTTCTCTAACCTAGATCTCATTCATCTACTTTCCTTAAGCATGAATCCATGATAGAAAATCCATAGAACTTAAGAAGGAACATGGGTTTGATGTGTATTTCATTATTTGAGTTTTACTCTTTCTAAAAGAGATTTGTTGGTGGATTTGAGTAATCTAAGCATGGAATTTGATGAACTAGTGACTAATAGGCTGGAATCTACCATTTAAGTTGATGAATTGAAAGTTTGAAAGTTAGGGTTTATACCCAAATTGGGGGTTTTGACTTGAATGATGAAACTGACCTAATCTTGAGTTAATTTAGCAATTGAAGAGTAGAATTTAATTGGGTTACTAGTTTCACCTTTGAAATACCCGTTTTACCCTTATGTCCATTCCCCCCCCCCCCCTCCCTTTTCCGTAGTTGATTTGGAGTTGAACGAAGTATAGCAATATGGGTATCATTGTTTCTTATTTCTACCTTAGAATTCGATAATGGATAGAATTTAAGTACTTGGAGGCTCTCCGGAAAGGCAAGGTGCAGGTTTGATTGTTCTTGGATCCTGCTCGGCAGCCATGTAGGTTACGGCTTACCTTTCGGTTAGGCTCACGTTAGTGAAGCATATGTAAGAGTTAGATATTGATGGGGAAAGCATGATAGGCCTTCGGGTATGGAGTTGGGATGGAATTCTATTAGGTTGGTTGTTGTTGATTGTGGGCATGTCGCCTTGTTGTTATCATTGGGCTTGTTGCCTTGTTGTTGTGATTGGGATTGTCGCCTTATTTGTTATGTTGTGACTTGCTTATGCATTCATCTCTCTTTATTATGTCGCTTATCATCAGAAAGAGGGAGAATTATGAGATTAGGCTTGAATTTGATGTGTGCTTATGATACGACATGGGTGAGATCTTTTTTACGATTTATTGTCGATTATGCTATCGTGTATGGCATACATACTCATTTTCCCATGATACATTGATGTGAACATTATGATTTGGTACTGATGATGATGAGTGAGAAAATGGAACATTTTTTTGACAAAAGACTTAGTTGTGAGGTGTACTTGTGATTAGGCGCGAATGGGGTCTTGATTATGATTTGCTGATGGTAACAATATTATGAAAGATTTGATACCACTTATGGTGTTTGTGATCTTCATAGCGTATTCATTTGCATTGATTGCCCTGATTCCTCATTCCTGCATTCATACATAATGGAAATGGTTCTGAAGTGATTGATGAAAGACTTATGGCACCTATGAAAGAAAATATGGCATGCACCTTTGAGGAAAGTATAATATGTATCCGTGATCCGAGGTCTGTTCTAGAGTGGAAGGTATATGGCCTCGTGATCCGAGGTCTGTTCTGGAGCGAGTGGTACATGGATGCCATGTGTCCCCCGCGGGTCATGACTGTCGAGGCATAGAGGTATTCTGCTCGGAGTATGTGTGTACGGAGATTACATTGTCCATTGCATCGCATCGTACATGCATTCATATTACATCCATTCACACCTCTGATTCTGGTTGTGGTATTTATTGTATTTCTTGGTGCGTTTCAGTCTTGATTCTTTGGTTGTTCACTCATTTGAGATGTTGTGTGCTTGTTAAACACTTACCTAGACACTTGATAGATTCGAGTACTAAAGGTCCCGCCTAGGCTATGGCTGTAGATTACTGCGATCTAGTGTGGTTCACATTACTACAGGTCTTACGTGGATGTGCTTAGTGATTACTTCATTCTCACACTACATGGATTTGGACGTGATACTTCTATACTTGAGTTGTTGCTCTTGGACTGTGTTGTGACACCTTACTTGCACTGTCATTAGAAATCTTGCCTGGACTTACTAAATTGGGGAGTAAAAGCTTCACCCAGGCTATTGCTGTTATTATCGGGGCTTACTATGATTCTGATCACTTAGTAATATTGTGGAAATCTTAATTGCCTACTTGTTATGTCTTTCTTTTATATATGCGAACTAACTGTTGTTGGCCTATGATTGCTACTCAGTACGGGTTGTTTGTACTGATGCAACCTTGCTACACTCCTTTTCGGGGTGTAGAGTGTGTGACAGGTTCTATTTATGATCCTCGAAAGTGTTTCCCGAGACGGTGTTGTTGGAGACTTAGGGTGAGCTACTGCCAATCTGCAGCCCGAGTTTACATTTTTTGTATAGTTTTCATCTACTTCAAGACAGTATTCCTTTTGTGGTTATAATCCTTGTATGGGAACATTCAGAACATTCTTATTATATATTTAGACCTATATGTTTATTAGTAGCCCTTGTGCTGAGTTAGACCAGATGCCTTGCGTAGAAGATGTTTTCCGCACTTATTCTCTTTTATTTGATATTGAGATTTATTATTATTTACATTGTTCTTCCGCATTTATAGTTTGTATGTTGGTTAAGGGAAGGGTTCGCCCACTAGGAGGGATGGTGTAGGTGCCCGCACGATAAGTGATTTGGGTCGTGACAGTAGACATTAGGCTAATTTTATTGACTAATCAGCCTGATAGCTTCAATATACAAGTAGCCTCACTATAAGCCTATCATCTTGAACCACAACTGTATGAGTCTTGGGTTGTATATGATTGTTATGCATATTTCTTGGTGGATCTGTGATGCTATTTAAGTGTAGTTCTGATCTAAATCCTAGCCAGGATGCATTGATTTGTTTATGTCATGCTTAATGTACTAGCTAACTATAGGATTAACATAATCTAAATAGCTGTATTAAGTTCAACAAGTCTGATGTATTCATGTTAAGTATCAGCTTGCGTATTGAAGGATTTTAAAGCCTATGAGTTATCTTTAATTGAGAAGGGTGATTATGATATCAATACGTTAATGAGTTGTTGTTATCTATCTTGTTTGACTGAGTTTTATCATAAAAGCATGTCTATGTATTCCAATGGCCATTATCTATTTATATGTGAATGTGTTTTATTTGTTTTAATAAGTTAAGAGGGTTGGCTGCTTAGAGATTGAGAATCTGAAGTGTTTAGGAGTTTAAAAGATTAGATGATTGCCCTATCATAGCAAATTGAACTGGTGATGCATGAAGGTTAAACAAATTACACTGTTATTATGAATATCTAATTATAAAAAACTTAAGAGGCTGTCACTTGATCTGTGAAGGCAAGGGAAGTGACTTGCCTAGGGCTAGAGAAGGTTTAGGAAGGGCTTTGAGTTATGCTCAGCCTGGTACTACCTATCTCAGGCTACTGGGGTTCCTTTTCAGGCCCTTGAAACATTATGGGACCCTCTGTAAGTTGTATAAGTATAAAGGAGAGGGTGGTTCCTGTTTTTGTGCATGCTTTGAGTTAACATGATATTCCATTTAGTCTATTTGAACTTTGATCCATTGCTCCCTCTGTTTGTATGCTATGTTTGAAATGCTAAACCAAGATGCAAGCCCATATTGACATATGAAGCATCTCTTATGCCCTTCCCTGGTCTGTTTTGAATTTCCAATGTGTGTTTCCCCTTTTAGCCCCCTTAATACTATCACAAGTGAATATGTTGAGTAGTTGTGTCATGTCCCTTATATATAGATGTGAACACATGAGTTAGGCTATCCGAGTTGATTGAAGTGTTGCCTTTTTTTTTTTACTGTATTACATCTCTCCTTCTCTTCCTCTGTTTATTTCCTGTGACTTTCTATTGGAGATGCTGGGTGAGACTATGTTGACATGAGCTTCTTGTTTTAGAAATGCCCCTTTACTATTTTCCATGATAGCATGAATATTTTGTTGGCTTGTTTGAAGTTTTGAACTACTAAGACACCCACTCTACACCACTGGGTATTAATATGGTCACATTAAAAGGATATGTTATATGTGTGAGCCTATATCTTTAGTATGTGGGCCACTACTTTGTAATGAAGACATGCTAGAATTTCCTTTAACAAATGTATGAGTTAAGTGTGTATCAAATGCATCATGTCATTTGTATATCTGGTGTAGATTGAACATAAAACTCCTTTGCTTTTCTTTCCACCCTCTCCCCCTATTTGTTCTGTGTTGTTGCTGCAAGATATGCACAAAATATCTTGTATACTGACTATATATCATGTGTATTGACTGTATATCATGTTATACTGATTATATATCAGATAAATTGTTTGATTTCAAATACATATTGGAAGGAATAATTGGTCCTGCCTTTGTTCACCTTCCTTAACAAAATTTATTTGGGCTTAACCTTTAAGTGCGACCATTTTGGGCCTTGTTTTCAATATTGCTAGTTGTGTCTATTTCATATTGGGCTTCTGTCCTTGCCTTTCTCTTATTTTCTTAGATTATTTGGGCCTGTCATTCTTGTGTTCTCGGGTAATTGCTTTTCTTATGCATAAGGGAATTATACATGATAGATATATATGCATATATACGACCATGTTTTGAGTATTTCCCATCTTTTATCTATGTTATAATAGTTAATAAGTCCAGGTGCTCTCTAACGATATTATTCTTTTTCCCCTCTTTTATCTTGCATGGAAAATACGATGTGGCCCACTCGGGCAATTCCTTCATGATCCACTGTTGGGCCAGAGGCCCAACGTTTCTATTCTTTCCATTTAGTCCGAATGAACAAAAAAGCATAGAAGGCCCAACCATGGGTGAAAATGGCAACTAGTGGGCTTCGGTAGGCCCACTAGCCTAACCTTTCTCTTCTTCATATTTTAGTATATCAATTTGTATATTATTGTATATGTAAACAAAATATTGTATGATTATTGATACCCCAATGGTTAGGACTTAGGAATTTTGCGTAGAAGTTTAGGATCATCATCAAATGATTTTCAAACTTGACTTAACAAAAGATAAATGAAGCATGTAGATGGTAAATGGATTTTGGCAAAGTGATTTGAAACCAAAAATGATATACATATATGTCTGTAACACGACATATACATGTATATGGACTTGACGATCCCCTTATGAAAATAAACATTAGGAATGTTATGTATGTATACGGGTGTACTGGTTTCAAACTAAGAGAAAAAAAGGGGAAACTATTTTGGGTTTTGTTTTAAAGGTAAAAATTGGAACTGATTTTTGTACTTGGAAGAAACCAAGACTGATTTCAACAGAAACTTTGAAAGATTTAAGGATTTTTCACAAATTTTTGGGCCCGGGCCCAACCTTGAGTCATTCAAACAAAGGGAATACACTTTACCTTTGGTTTGAGGTAAAAGTTTAAAAGTAGGATATGGCTGACCTTAAAATCGGACAAAGATAAGTAAAAAAGATTGCTAAACCATTTTCTATACTCATAAACCCATGGCATATCCACAAAAGGAATATACTCAATTTTTCTCAAAAAACCTATAAGGATTAAATTGGACATAACACTTGGGACTAAATAAGTTAAACTCTACCCAAGGGAAACCTTAAGTGTGTTTTTAGTCCAGAAAGTAATATGACTATTTAAACTTTGTAACATTTTTCAAAAGGAAATAAACTATTCTTCAAATGAATGGATTTTTCGCCAAAAAAGGGAATTATGATATGCCATGACAAGTTTATACAAGAAATTAAGCTCTTTAAGAAAATAATCACGATAATCACTCATTGAAGCTCGAAGGTCAATCCTATTCTATGGATTCTTAATACTAGGGTGCTTAAAACCTTCCCTAGGGGATCACCAGAATCCTTGCCTTGAACTCTGATTTTAAAAGAATTTTTTCTTTTGTTTGAATAAACCCTTTTATCTCGGTTTTTCTAATTTCCCTTAATAAATTAGGTGCCGACTCTAAAAATATAAAAAATCCAAATAGAGTCCACAACCTCTTAGTAGCTTTTATGCCTCGCATAAAAGTGAACCGTAATAGATGCCGACTCCGCTGGGGATTTTGTAATAGGTTCTTACCATAAGGGTTTCAGTATAATGTGATTTAATTGTGATTATTTGCTTAACTGTTTACTTTCTTGTATATATAACTGTCATTGCATGCATATCAAAAACTCTGCCACCTCTAGAAAAATTTGCATGGTTTCAAACGGGGACGCGCGGGCTCGCGGTCTAGCCTTCACTAAAAAACGTAAAACATTTCTTTGGAACACGTTGAAAGCGAAATTGGTATGCGATCGTCCAACAGCCGACAACGGTTCACCTCGAGTAGTCTGATCGAGTCCTGGTCATTTGAAAAGCCCACTCTAGAAATGCCTAGGATAGAGTGAAGCGAAATCCCAATGGTCTAGCGCATTCTTACCTAGACGGGTTTTGGATATTTGAGATGTATATAAAACCCATTAGGGAGACTATCTTGTGTCACGACGGTCTATGACCAGAAACGACGTAGAATTCCACTATGTGCTAAATGGAAACATTTTATGTGCCTATGCGCTAAAACATTGTCCATGGGGTGGGAAAATTAACCGTGTTTCGTTTTGTAGTGCATACCAATTTGAAGTTTGACATGGTTCTCGAGGCACCCGACATGCTAAAGATTTGGTGGGGTTGGATGAATACTGAAGCACAAAGGAAAGTTACCAAATGTATAAGAAATTTTCCCGCACTAATAATTATGAAGGGTTGTAGGGAGCTAATCGAGGTGATTTCCATTTATTGGGACAGAGATAGGATAGTATTTAGGTTCAGAGATGACATACAGATGGCCCCGACTTTGGAGGAACTTCGTGATGTCATAGAAAACATTGGGACTTGCTTAAGAAGAAGGAAGAAACTCAATCAAAACCTTCTAATCCCACATAAGCCTACCCCCAACCAAATACTAAAAATGCTATCCCTATCCCGTGCTAATTGGATATTTGGTCCAACCGTAGCTTTTGAGGATTTGTAAAATCGGTTTGGGACCCAAAGAGGATATTTAGAACACCCTACAGAATTCAAATCCTTTGCTGAGTGGGAAGCTACCTGTTATACCTTGTGGTTTTATACATTTAGAATCATCGTACGAAAGTTATTTTAGTTTGGACGTCGGGATTTGTCTTTGGAGGTTATATGAGATTGGACATGCCTAACTTATGCTTAAAAGTGTTTAAGTTCATGTTTGGTAAGTTACGAAAGGATTAGAGAATAAGTGAATCGAAGCGGAAGGGTTCGTTAAAAGTTGTATCTGGAAAATATAGAATATGGACCGTATAATTGAGATATGGTCCGTATTTTGAGATATGAATCGTATTTAAGGATTTTAAAAATCTCCAGAGAAGGAAATGTTGGAGGTGGTATTCTACGGCCAACTATACGGACGATATAGTTTTATATGGCCGGGATGCTGGTCGTATAATGTTATACGACCAAGGATATATATATATATATATATATATATATATATATATATATATATATATATATATATATATATATATATATATATATATGATGTTACAAATCTCAAATTTTTCGCGTTGCTTGTGTCAGAGGTAAACTAGCGTTAGCCAGAGAGGCCATGGAACCCTTATAAGGTTAAGGAAGACTTTTAACAAGTGTTAAAAAAGTATCTAAAGGTTCCGGGATCAAGCGAATCAAAGAAAATAATTTTGTCGAAACTTTGGAAAACTTGGTTGAATTTTGGACAGGATTTTTGGTCCAACTTGAGGGAGGTATATCTCTTTGCATATGAGAAATGCATAACATTTGTAAATTCATGTTCAGAGAGTTTTCTTTCCAATGCAACTGACAGATTGCAAATATGAGAAATACGGCCAAAGTTACGGCTCGTATAAAATTACACGATCGGAGATACGAACCGTATAATTTATACGACCAAGAAATACGGCCAATATAGTACAATGTAGGTGGAAATTTCCAGAATTTAAGTATGATGACCCCTCTTCATTTTAATCATTTTAGACATAACCCCAAGTCCTAGAAAGCTCTAGAGACCTCTCCAAACACATTCGAACACATTTCCAAGCCTAAATCAAAGATCAAGGTGAAGATTAAAGTGTTTAGGGTTTTGAAGTAAAGTTTATACTTGTTTCCTCTTCTTGAAGATGCTTGGGTGAGTATTTTTAAGGTGGAGTAACCTTGGAATTGAAGTGTTATTTAGTTTTGAGGTAAGCTTTCATCTTAGTTCCATGCTTATGAGTTTATTTAGTAATTATGTTAAGATTTGAGGAGAAGAAATTGGAGGGTAAGTTCAAATATGAATTTGATGATATTTTGAGTTGTAAATTAACTTGAGCTATAATTATTAGCATGTTTTGAGCATAATCTTGTTATGAGGGATAATAATGATGTTAAGAAGTGACATATACAAGTGTATAAGGGGTTGTGTTGAAGTTGTAGTTATGGATTGATTATGAAAAGAAGTTTTGGGATTGAATTGAGTATAATTTGAATGCAATCTTGTGATTATAGAATTGTTGATGCTTTATTGTGGTTTTGGGAGTTGTTTTGAAGTTGGAGGAAGTAGAAGATATTAGGGAAATGCTGTCTGACTTTCATTAGCTTACCAATTAATTTAGTTTGACCTTATAAGTGCTTCAATGACTTACCCTTAGTGTGAATCATCTTGAATTAGATTTACAAGCTTGGGAGGATAGGCGTTGGGTAATTAAGGAGACAACAAGGTATGTTAAGGTTGTCCCTTTCTTTCTTACGACATGATCTTTTTGATACAAACCCATACAAATGATATCCTTAATGTCCTTATTTCTAGAAATGCTAGAAGCTTATGGTTCTTGAGGTTCTTATGATATTGTTGCTAATTGTATTATTTATCTTTATCTTATGGTTATCGATCTCATTCATTGATGTTGATCTCATCTTATGAATATTGTTCCTTCAAGATGAGATATGTTCATGATGATAGATCCATAATGGTAATCGGAGGTTTACCGACCTTATGTCACTCCGATAGAGTTGTTATATCCCGTATTTTGTGCATCGGGACAATCCGGGTTGACTACGATAAGTTAGAGACAAGACTATTCCGGGATACGAAGTCGAGACTTTAACTACGATTTTGTTGTAAGATATGAGTTGCTTATGATTTTGTGGCATGGAATATTAAGAAAATTTGGGGTCAAAAGTTATTTTTGGAAAGTAATTATTTCATGGAAAAGGAAAAAAAAAAAAAGGGGGCCATGTGGCCGGCCACTTGGGTGTGGGCCAAGGCCACTTGGATGCTTATTATATATCACCAAAAGATGACTAAGTCATCACACTCTTCATCTTCAACACTTAGAAAAAAATCTAGAATCTTGGAGAAAGAACACAAAGGCCATTCGGCCATAGCTACAAGAATTGAGGTCCAAGAATTGATCAAGAAAAAAATAGTTTCTCCTAGCAAATCTACTAATTGGAGGTCCCTTGTGAACGTGGAGTTGTTGTTGGAGTCAATAAACTACTTGTTTTCATCCTTTGCAAACCCTAGCTAGTTGTGAAGTTGAAGGGAAAAGGTAAGATTTAATCTTGTTTTTATATGTTATGGGTGGTTTATGTGTGTTGTAGTATGTAAATATGGATGAGATTCATGAAAAATTTCATGTTGGAGTTGAGCCGTGAACATAGGGTATTTGTGCATGGCTTGTAGCCGTGCATATGTAATGTTGTGTGGGAGTGATGGATTAAATTCTATGTAGCATGCTTAGTTGTTGTTGTAGTGTGTTGAAATAGATGAGAATTATCAATATGTGTGTGTGTAGTGATGGCCGAATATAGGTCATGTTATATAACCAAGAATGGCTCAATTATTTAGTGTTTTGATTGTTGTCGTGGTGAATTCCATGCTTATAATGAGGATGTAATGACTCAAGTTGAAGTTGTAGTTGATGTGGGACGTTTGGCACCTTAATGTGATTCATATATAATTTTTGTATTTATGGAAATGACATTGTTAAAGTGTGGATTGTTGGTTTAATTCATGAATTTGGGAGAAAGGAATATAGTTGTGTTGTTCTCGGGTTTGGGGAAGTTTTCGGGTGGAATGGTGTGTTGTTTGGGATGTTTGAAATATTGTGTGAATTGTTTAAAATGTCCTTGAATATTGTTGGTATGGGTTCGGGCTAGTATTTGAATGTATGAGCGTTGATGTTGGTTTGAATGTAAGCCGTTGAATTGAATATAATGAATGTTGTTGAATGATGTAGAAGAGAGTTACTAATGTTATAATGCATTTCGGATTGATTGTTGATGTTGTTAGAATGATTGTTGGTGTTGTTGTTGTTGAATTGGCCTAGTTAAATTCTCGGGGTTGTTGTATTTACAGGGAAATGCTGCCCAAATTTCTGTAGAATTTAGTGTTCGCTTGGAATTGAATTCCTAAGTTTCTATAGCTAATGTTTGGTATATTATGACGTATTTGTAGATCTTGGAGAGCCCGAGGGTTGAGTTTGGATTAGCTTTGAGAGCGGACGAGGTATGTAAAGCCTACCTTTTCTTTCTTTTGGCATGTCTTAGTTGTAAGTAGGCTAAGATCCGAGCCTCGGGGTAACTCTATTCATACGATCCAGGCACATCTAGAATCCTTATTCACTCCTTGATGTTTGTAGCCTTAATATAGTCAAATTATGGTCCTTGTACCCTTTGTTTGATTGGAAACTAGGTGTTGCATAAAGAGTTCCGTTTTTGAAAGATTCTGTAACTACGAACGACCGTAACTTTCGTAGACAGAACCGGATCGCCCCGATAAGTTCGTAGGAGGTTCTGTAGCGTATCATGACTCTAATCTTCATAGGCGGGCTCGGGTTGAGTTGATACTCGCCCGTGGGCCCCACGACTTTCCTTTGTATAGTTCTGATGGCTTTTGAAAGAACTTAGTATGACTATCATCCTAACCCTCGAGGTATGGTTAATCTACTTATCTTTTGAGTCCGTAATAATGATTTTTATGCATATGGTTACTCACGACTCTGCTCGTGCATTCTGTTGTATCTTTCGCCGAGTCCCGGTGGTTATGTCGTCGTGCGCACTATGTTATACTCCGGTGTTATGCTGTGTTATGGTTCACCGAGTTCCTCGCTAGAGGGCCGGGAAACCTATATGTTTTGGTGTTATGCTGTGATTATGGTGTTATGATGTGTTATGGAGATATGTCGGGTTACGGAGATTTGAAACCTTTCCGGTGTTATCTTGTGTTATGGCGCCAATGACGGGCGGCGACCATATTCTTTGAGCCCCATGCATGATTTGTGTTTTAAAAGTAAACGTTTTGGTATTTTGAATATTTCACTTACTTTCTGTACTTCTGTTTCGATTATGATTAACATTTCGTATTTCGCTTTTGCATACTCGGTACATATTAAAATGTTGACCCCTTTCTTCGTGGGTCGCGTTTCATGCCCGCAGTACGTACGCCCATTTCGGTGATCCGCCACCTAGGACACCTATTCTGCAACTGTTCGAGTGCTCCCTTTGTTCTGGAGCCTATATTTTGGGTATATATATTCTTCCGTTGCATATGTGTATATTTGTTCAGGGGTACGACGGGGCCCTGTCCCGTCATATGATTCTGTTGTTCTGTTTAGTGGTCCGTGGAATATGTGGGTTGTGCCTATTCCTGTACAGGTGTGTTCGTATATGTTATGTTTGGGCGGTCCCATTCACTATGGCAGCCTTGTCGGCTTGCGTTTGTATATGTTTTGGGACGTTGCACCATATGATAGCCTTGCTGGCTTCTGTGATATATATATATGTCTGTGTTTGCGACAGTTGGGACAGTGTCTGATATTTGTATATGTACAAGCTATTTGAATGCGATTCTGGTTAATGAATGTATTTGGGTGCCCAGCTCGGGCACTAGTCACGGCCTACGGGGTTGGGTCGTGACAAGAGTCATAGCTTTTCTTTGGGCTCTCTTGCATGCTTTATATCTATTTATGTATTTGCTTACACCGAGCCGCGCTATAGTCAGCCGGGTACGACACCTATTGTGCACACCACTGCAGTTGGGTATGGATAACACCGAGCCTATTATGGCCGGGTACGGATAACTCGAGCCAACATGGGCGGGTACGGATAACACCGAGCCTATATGGCCGGGTACGGTATTATATGTATATGTATGAAAAATGATTTTTTAAAAAGCTAAGCATGCATGACATCCGCCTTAAGAGGCATTCAGAGGTACAGGTTGATCTCTTTTATATTATGTTATCTTCATACTTTCATTATTTTGTTAATCATGCCTTACATACTCGGTATATTATTTGTACTGACGTCCTTTTGCTTGTGGACGCTGCGTTCATGCCCGCAGGTAGACAGAGAGACGGTTCAGACTCATAGTGTTACACCCCGTACTTCTATATGAACGTTCGCAAAGTTTAGGTACAAGTACGAGGAATGATGATCAAGATGAGTCGTCTTTCAGGTTTAAGGAATGATATAATTATTAGGTATAATTATGGATAAAGTAATATATGAGGAGTACCGGGAAGTCTCACGACCAAATAGAGTTGAAGAAATAAGCTATTGAGACCTTGGATTTTATGAAAAATATGAGGGGCAATTTTGGTCCAACTTTGAGAAAGAATATCTTTTAGTATATGAGAAGTTTTAAAGCAAAGCAAAAGCCTAAAATGAAGTTCGTCAAGTCTAGTTTCCAACGCAACAAACTGCTCATCGATACGACATCAGAGTACACAATTATGAATGTTACAAGTTAGGCTGACAGAGAATAAATGCGTGCTACAGTAACCGACGTGCTACAGTAGCCGCGCTGCTACAGTAACTGCTACAGTACCGAACCGACTTTAGCACCTTGTAAAAGGGTTTTTACCCCTCATTTTTCATCCATACACCTCTCAAAATATCCAAAACTCTCTATAAAATTCTCCCAACCTTTCCTCCACAAAATTTTAATTGCGAATTAAGTATAATCTCCGGATTTAAGTTTGGACAGTGCGTAGTTGCGATTATACTATCGTATTGCAGTGAATCTTGGTTGGAATTCAAGCCAAATATTGGAGATATAGCGGTACTAGCGAGAATAAGTTATTAATCTCTCCTTATTGATATACATATAAGTTTATTTACGGAAGTAGAGTTGTTGAATCGTAAAGTGGGTTTGTTGGTGCAAAAATTGGACAAATGTCGTGTGAGATATTTTATGAAATATATTGGTATTGATAATATTGTGGTTGATGTTGGTATTGTTGTTATTGCTGTTGGTTATGATTTCGGGCTAGGCATATAAACAGGGGAGATGCTGTCCGAATTTCGACAGATTAAAAATGGATTTTCATTTAAATGCTTGAGACAAGTGTATGGCAATGAGTCTAATGATAGTATGAATGATTTATCTGTAGACATACGAGCTTGGGAGAATAAACGTTGGGTGACTAAGAAGACCGAAAGGTATGTTAAGGCTAAACCCTTTCTTTCTAAAGGCATGATTCTTTTGTTATAAACCTTTGTACTATATCCATAATATCGTTACTTCCACAAATGCTAGAAGCCTATGTATCTCATGATCCTTATGATATTATTGAGCTTATTCGTGACCTTTGAAATTATTCATTGTGATTGATCTCACCTTATGATACTTGTTCCTTTAAGGTGAGATATAGCGATGACAATAGTTCCATAATAATAATAATCCAACGAGTTTAGGAAGGTTTCTTAAGGAATGTTTTGTGGGACATGAATAGAGTACTAGTGAAGGATCCCTAATGAGGTATTTAATGCTAGAAGAGAGACTTATGATGTATCTCAGGATTTGGCTAATGTTTAGTTAAGCGGGAAGAAGTCTTAAGGGCCTAGAAATATGCTTATGAGTTTTATATGACAATATAAGCGTTGACGGATAAATGATGGTCACAAGAAGAGCTTAGAAGTGAATAGATAAGGAATGAGTACTAGAATTATATAAGGGATTCTATATGAGTGATTGGATCGGGCTGCACGTTCAAGAAGACACGTATCTATATGTTGTGGCCGAGAGATGTGTTACGAATATGTGGCTTATGTGATTATGTGGACATTAGCGAATATGTGGCGGCCATGAGAAGTGCATAGAGGTTACTAAGTCGTAGAGGTTTGATCATGATGTTGATTATAGTTACCATCCCGTATTTACTCACCGACTACGGCACGGTTGGGTAGATATATATATTTACAATGGGCCATAGGCACACGTGCTACGGCTGATCTAAGTCGGCCACGCTCTACCGTTGGGCGATAATCGGATGGGCAATTGACCACCGATCATGCGGCCTACGACCTAGATATAGTTAAGCATGCGAGTATTTATCATATATGGATCTACCGCAAACACATGTTCGGAGTAACGTTTAATGTATTTACCATGATAGGGTATACGGATAAGAGGTATGTATACATATGCTTGGGTAGATATATATATTTACTTCTCTTTAGTATATGGCTATTTTGTTGCACCCTTTCCGCCTTACATACTCGGTACATAGTCGGGCGACATTTCATGCCCGCCAGTGTCACGACCCATCCCCGTAGGCCGTGACTAGTGCCGGATCGGCACCCAAACGATTCATCAAACCTGAATCACCTGGTTACGCGCGTACAAATATCAACCGCGTCTCAAACACATCTCAAACTCAAACACGTATATATCGAAAGCCGATCTAACGGTCGGCCCAAAACATATGATATACAAACTCATCTCAGTAGGCACACAACCCACATATATACGTCTACGGTCGGGCGGTTATCGAAACGCAGCGGGGTCTACCGTCACACACACTAAACGTGACAATTCCCAATGGGCAATGTTTACCAAAATACAAATCATCGGTTGGGCGTCGATTAGTACACCCGGGATGATTAGTAAGATAGAGACACAACACTATACCTAGATATAGTTAAGCATGCGAGAGTATAGAGAAACATGTATCATATATGGATCGGGAATTGCATGCCGCAACACATGTTCGGATAACGTTTAATGATAAGGTAACCCTCCCAGACGATATCGGCCATGATAGGGTATATAAAACTCTTTTGAAAACCAAGTAGAAAATCAATTTTTCCAACAACAAAAACCAATATTTTCTCAAAACACACGAGATGAAGAGGTATGTATACATATGCTGCCTATTTCTAAGACATGCCAAAAGTAGTTTAGAAATGCCAAATCAAACTTATATCTCGAATTGATTCTCAACAAATACCAACGTCAACCAAGCATTTAGAAGTTCTAACACATAATCCTACGGAAAATTGGGCAGTATAAATGGCTAACCCCGAGAATTCAACTGTTCAACAACAATACCAACAATCATTCTAGCAATATCCATAATCAATTCAAACACATTCGAGCATTAACAATCTTTCTCCGCACACATTGCTTATTATGACTACATACTTACAAACCAACATGTAATCAAACTAACACATATTCCAATCCAAAACCATTCAAACAACATGTCAATATTTCCAACAATCCAACAAACTCTCCATTCCACCCAGTTTCATACTCTAACCATGCCATTTCATAAACATAAAAATTACACTAAATGCACCAAACCTTCCAAATCAGCCCACAACACTTACAATACCAATTCGAATCATTAAACTCTTATTTTCCAACATAAAATCCACATCTTTCGGTATTCGGCCAACACACCCATATATATATACTTCGGCACTCCACAATAACCAAACATGCCACATAAACTTAGTTCATCACTTTTAACATAATCCACACATACACGGCCAACAACTATGTACACGGCCTCAACTTCAAATACAAAGTCTCCATGAATTTCATTCATAACAACATACAACAACACACATAAACCTTCCATAACTCATAAAACAAGATTAGATTTTACCTTTCTTCACAATCCATCAATTTGTCCAAAAGTTGGCCAAGGATGAAAACGAACAATCCAACGCTTGAAACAACACCTCCACGTTACTAAGCACCCTCAAATTAGTAGGTTTGCATCAAGAATAATTTTGGGAAAACATAATCTTGGTCTTGATTTTTTTTTTGGAAGTCCGACCATGGCCTTTGGCTTAAGTCTTGAAAAGATGAAGAATTGGTCCCTCTTCTTCCATATTACTTTATGTCATGTACTCCTGTGAGGCTCGTAGGCTCCACAGATATGCACGAATAATTGACATTAGATGTCCCAAACTTTCTTAAATGTTTCCATATCTCGGTCTTATCGAAGGTCACACGTATGTTGTATCAACTTGTTATGGATAGCCTTACGGGACCTAACATTGACACTCGAGATTAGTTTGAAGACGTAAGTATGTTATCTCTTGGGCTTGTGCCCCTATGGTTTCTGTGTTACATCCTGTACTTTTGTATGTTGGATTTGTCGTAAGTGAATCGACATAAGGTTAAAGACAAGAATGAATGAGTTAAGAAAGTTCAAGGAAAGTTAATCGAGTTAGTAAGAATATCGTTATATATATATATATAGTTGCCTTAAGTATCCCGAGGTGACATGGCAACCTAAAGGATTTGAAATCGTGTTATGAGTATGTATACGAGGTAATGTGAGTGCCCTTTTAAAGTATTTGAGATTATTAATAATGATATAGAAGATGGACAAAAGATATGAATGTACTTTTGCGATTGGAGTTTCGTCGAAGCTTTGTGAGTTTTCTAGTTATGTTTGAGGTTATTGTGATTCTCCGGACCTTTCGAGACGCGTGTATGGATTGTTATGGATATATATGAGTATGTATATATATGTATAAGAGGTTACATGAGGGTTGGAAGAGGATTAGAAGTTAAACGAATCTAAACGAAATGAATCGGAACAACTTCAATAAAATCTCGGACCAGATTTTTAGTCCATCTTATTGGAGCCATATCTCCTAGTATATGGGAAGTTTTAAGGTGTTTCCAAAGCCGAAAATGAAGTTCATCGAGTCTAGTTTCCAACGCAATAAATCTCTCGTCAAAATGATATCGGGATAAGGAGTTATGGACGATGCAAGTTGGGCTGGTGGGACAGCAAGTTGAGACCCGATCCAAGCATTTACATTTCGGCCCATGAGTATATTTCGGCCCATGAGGCCCATTAACGCTAATATATATGGAAAATTCATTTGAGGGCTGGTCATTTGCATCTAGGAGCTTCCAAAACATTAGAGAGAGAGGGAGAGAACTTCTAGGCTAAGAAAGCCATTTTGATCAAAATTCGAGCCCCGAATCGCAAAGCTCATGAAGAGAAAAGCGTTGTACGTCGCGTTGCCTTCAGTTTGAGCTAAAATTCAGCCAAAAAGAAGAGTGTTGACGTGGTTGCTGCATACTTAAGGTAAGATTAAGGTCCCTTTTTCATTGTTAATAAGTTTATTTAGAGTTTTAACGGATTAGAACGGAGAAAATAGCGTTATAAACTCGTTTGTTGTTTTGTTGAGATTTATGGATCGGGGACTGTTTTAGTTGAATTAAATGGATGGGATTAGCTGAGTTATGATGTATATTAATGGTTGGCATTGTTGTTGATGATTCAATTGAATTGGATTTTCGCGATTGTCTAGTTTATAGAGGAAATGCTGCCCGAATTTCATTAAGTTCCATTCGTATACAAATTAGATAGTAAGTGGTGTAAATGGTCTAATCGTGATATTATCGTCGTGATTGTAGACATACGGACTCGAGGAGTAGACGTTGGGTGATTAGGTAGATTGTCAGGTATGTAAAGTTATCCCTTCTTTCTTTTTGGCATGAATTACATGAAACGAGCGGACGATGAACGTACATAATTCCAATGAATTTTAGTTCTCAGTGGTACTTGACATAATTGTTGTCTTTGATTCTCAAGTGTTGGTTCATTCTAATTATTCTATTAAGTCTCAGATGATGATTTAATTTATATATGGTTGCTCCTGATATTCTATTCGTGCATAACGTTATTACATCATTTCACCGAGTCCCGGGCCGGGTATGTATTCGTGCACAGTTTCATTGCATTGTTCACCGAGTCCCTCACTAGAGGGCCGGGTACGGTATATATATATGATTATTTCACCGAGACCTTCACTAGAGGGCTGGGTACGGTATATATGTATATGACTTCATTCACCGAGTCCCATAATGGGCCGGGTACGATATATTATATAAATATGCATGACTCTCATCTCATAAGGCACAGGTGCATTGGTATCTTTGATTATCATACTTGTCTCCTGTCATCTTTTATTCAGTCATGATCTTCTTTATTATATTTCATGCTTTATATACTCAGTACATTTTTTGCGACCCCCTTTCTTCGGGGGTTTTGCGTTTCATGCCCGCGAGTACGGACACTCGGTTTGGTGATCCTCCCGGCCTAGAACTTCGCTCGGTGTGTGGAGAGCTCCATTGTTCCCGAGCCTAAGTCATTTTGGTACGATCCTTTGATATAGACTTATGCATATCCAGGGGGTACGGCGGGGCCACGTCCCGTCATATTTCACTATTATACTCTTGAGGTCCGTAGACATGTGTGGGTTGTATATAGGTTTTGGTCGGCTATATCGATATGGTTCGTTTTGGATATTCCCGCATATAGTGGCGACCTTGTTCCTTGCATATTATGTTATGTTTTGGTTAGCTGTGACTTCTCAGGAGACAGGTTCATTATGATATATGACGTTATAAGTCTATAGCTTGCTTTTACAAATTTTCATATTGTCCTTAGTTTCAGTCTGACTATATCTAATAGGTTCGTATACGAGTGTCCAACTCGAGCACTAGTCATGGCTCATCGGGTTGGGTCGTGACATTCTGGTACCTTGGTATTATGTTGCCTTTCGAGATATAGAAAATGTGAGCTACAGTTTGGTTCGCTCGGTTCCCGTAGGGTGCCGAGTGCCCGTCACGCCTTACCAAGATTGGGGTATGACACATAGGCTACCATCTCAGCTTTGGTACATGAGCACTCCACTTGTTCCGGAGTTGCAGTCCAGTTGGTATGGTTTTCTGTGCAGATAGTTATGGCGGGGTCTTGTCCCGTCCTTGCTATGTTATGTATTCCAGTAGAGGCTCGTAGAAAGATATGCATAGTCAGATGTTCCATGACCTTCTCGGTCTATGTTTTATTGTATCATCGTTTTGATAGCCTTGTCGGTGTGTATACTTGGGATCAGCTTGATGATGTATGTGTACTATATTTTGGGTTTGCGTCCCATACAGTTTATGGTATTTATAAGGTAGTATGATGGCTCACTCAGGTATGGATATGAGATGCATATACGCGTTGTGGTGCTTGGTAGGTCAGATCCGGGTGCCCGTCATGGCCCTCCGGTTGGGCCGTGACACTACCCGACCTTGGCCTTCGCCATTTGCCTATTGGGACTTATGGTGTTCCCAAATGACAGATACCAAGCCATAGACACCCGAGTCATTTCGGTCACCCATGCTATCTTTCATGGCATAACCACAAACAGGGAAACCAAATACTTTGACCTAATCCCCATCATCCTTGCCGATATGTTTCGAGCTCTAAGCTTACACCAAAACCACTATAGGTATTTCTAAGGTTGTAATATACTTCTACAATGGTGGATCTTTAAGCATTTGAACAAAGTCGAGGGTACCCCATATTTAAGCAAGAAAGCGGGGAAGGATGACTATTATTCTCATTGCCCAAACATTGGACAACAAACTAAACAAGGTTAGGATTTCATTTTTCTCTAGGCTTAACCAAGGTAGCATACAATGGATGTTTGCCGATTTCATATCCAACTCGGTTGTTGTCAAGGGGTGAAAATGTCCATTCTTGCCACTTATGGGAATTCGAGGGATTCGCCCTTATGTGCCTACTAGAGTTTTGAGACAATTTGGTAGAACCCAAATAGTAGCCCAAGTGGGGAACATGGGAGGATTCATAATTGGCTGTAAGGAAGACAAGATCCAAAAGGGTAGAGACATAGTCCGAGAATGGAATGGTCGTATCAGTTAGGGTCCGAATACTTTAGCTCATGATAGGTTCAACCCAAGGCCTGATAGAACTATAGAGACTGGTTGAGGGCCCACTTGCAAGGCACCCTCGCCCCTAGTCCTATCCTTTATCACTGTATCTAAGACAAGTCTTCGAAGGCTGAAATCAAGGCCCGTTTGTTCCAAAGGCGAGCTGATGATAGGGATGCCAAGTATTTAGAGAAGATAGAGTATGATCAAGCCATCATAGCTAGCTTGACACAAAAGTTGGACTTCACACATGATTTCTTTTTGGAGCTGGATGATTTAATGAAGAAGGCAATGGAGGACACACACCGATACCCTTCACAGAAAAGGGGTTCTTGATGGATGCTGTGTTGTCATCGACTCGTCTTTGGATTCAGACAGTCCTTCGAAGAGCCAAGAAGGTAAGGATCAAGAGAGCTTCATCATCGTCCACTGGAGGACATTTCTGTTGATTTTAATTTATGCTTATTATCATTTGTAATCCCTTAGGCGAAACTATTATTAATGAAACAATGATTCATGGGGAAATGGTTTAATGCAAATGGCACATTCGTGTTTCAAATCTACTAGGGTGACTATGCTTACGCGAGTAGCATAAATTAGTACATGATTATATGATGACATGCTCATGTGCTTCACGTATTTTGTTTGAATGATTGATTGATCCTATGTTTCAATAACTATCCCAAAGAAAGACACAAAGAAATGCCAAATAGCCAAAAACCTCTAGCATAAAAAACTAACCCTTCTCACCTCTTTAAAGGTTGATTTCCTATCATGGACGGACGAAGGAATCAAAGTAACGCTACCCCCGTGGGCGATGCCACTAGCGAAGACAAAGGATCATTTAGTAGGAAGATCCGTAGGCTAGAAGAAAATATCAAATTGGTCTGAGCCAGGATCAAAGAGGTCGATCGAATTTTGGGCTTAGCTGGGAAACCACCCAAGGAGATTGTGGAATTGGAGCCTTACCGAGAGAACCTTTCAGATAAGGCCAAGGAAATGGCACCAAGCTACGTGCCTCTGATAGTCAAAATAGAGACTCTTGGGGAAGAAGATGAGGATCCCGAGGAGGAATTCGAGCCATAAGAACAAACCTGGCCGACTAAAGAGGCCACCACTGCCGCCTCTGTAGCCCAAGGTGATAGCTACGATGGAGCGCAAGGACCCATTCACCCAACATCACCACTTGGTGGGAAATTGCCCTTAAGGCTCTTGCTTGTCCTTACCATGTCACACCAAAGCAAGTACGATGCAAAGAAATCTTCAAGAAAATGACGAGTATAGGGGCCACATGTGCTAGCAGAAGCTACCACCTTGCGCTCCAATTTACGTGCACAAGAGGTGCCTATTTCACAAGAACCAACCTGCCACACTACTGATAATTTGTGGCCCTTAGAAGGAGAATCATAAGATTTATTGACAACAAGACAATCCACAAGTTGTGGGGACCCCAATATTTATCGGTTCCTGACACGATCACTCCAAGTGAAGGAATCACTTTGGATACCCACATTTGACGTTATGACTTTACTATCTTGAAAGAGTCATACGCTAGCATTTTTTAGAAATTAGCAAGCACTGAGAAGATCCGTCCAGTCGAGACTCCTTGGAAATCCTCGCCTTGTGGGCCAAGCCAAAGAACGATCTGTTTGTTTCATTCTGGAGCACCTGAGCATGACATTGAAGATTGTGACGCTTTCAAGTTCGAGCTGGATCACTTGGTTCACACTGAGGGGATTTGGGTAGTACTCCCACCCCATTACTAGGAAGTAGGGCCTTCGGCTAAATACGGGGTTGTAAGGACAACAACCCGGTCTGATCTCAAAGAGAGATCACCTTTTGGGTAGATTTAGTGTATCTCTCTTTGTGTTCTTAAAAGATTGTCCTCCGCCACCCACCCCCCCCCCCCTAAATTTATATTTAAAAGTAACTGTTCGACCTGATGTCTTGAGGATGGATACGTAGGATGCCCTTATCGAGCCTGGTCTGGGAAGCTTTTGGGTAGAATAGGTTTAGGAAAAATATTTTCTATGTAAACCAAACTATGGAAGGGCCTGATTTTCGGCGGAGGGATACATAGGCATTCTACGTAAGACTCGGTCCCTATGTTATATAAAATATATATTTTCCCATAATTATTTAGCATAAGTAAGCATCGAGAAGATCGTTTAAAGAAAATCAACCATAGACTTCCAAACCAAAACCCAAATGACTAAAGAGAGCCAAAATATCCAAAACCCTGGAATAGAGGATCAATCATCGTTTGAATCAAATACATGATTTTTATATGCCTATATGCCAATTATGTGCGATATCTTGCATTAGTTGTTGTTGGCTAACGTACTAACATCATTTGCCATTGAGATATTTTTTCCTCTTATAGAAAAGGTTGATCCGTATTTGTTCCACGCTGGCATACTTCACTAGACCAAAAGCTGCAATAGCATCCCTTTTTTCGAACAAGATAAAGGTAAGACAAAAATGACTGGTACTTCGGAAGACGAGCACAATCAGAATGAACTCGTCATCAGGGACTCACTCGCTGAACCCAAAAGAACCCTCACACTCCGAGGATGTGATAAACATGCTACTTGAGAAAGTTGCTAACCTTCCAGAGAAGGTCACAAGAGCTGAAATGGCCAGCGCTGCCAAAGAAACACCTGCTGAAGCAAGAAGGCCTCCTTTACCTTTTCCATTTCTGAGATCACCACAACCCAACCAATTCCCCACTTACCTCGTAGGAGCAATACCACTCCCTGCTAAACTAACCATATCCTACCGTACCCAGTTATATCTCAACACTGTCCAAATTCCTGGAACCACACACTCGGTGCCATCATGCTAAGCACCTCAACACACTCATACCAATCCTGCTATACGCCCAAGCACCATTTCCCAACCAATCGCAAACACTACCCATGTATCCAAAAGCCACCCTGCACACCCAACTATTTCTTTCCATACCCCTATCATACCAAACACATTTTCCCAAGACCACCATGAGCTTGATCATTACAAGGAGAAGGAAAAGGCCTAGAGAGCTGAACAAGACATACGCAACAAAGAGATAGAGCACAAAATGGCTGAAATGATGGAACAGTCCACAAGAGCTACCCGCAAAGTAACGGGTTTAAGCTATGACGATCTCTGTATACATTCGGGCTTGGATCTACCTGAAGGTTTTAAGTGCCCAATTTGAAATGTTCGATGGAACGGGTAACCCCAAGGCCCATTTGCGAGGTTACTGTGACCAAATGGTCGGTGTTAGAAACAATCTGACACTCATCATGAGGCTATTCAGCCGAAGTCTAACTGGAGTTACCTCCGAATGGTTCACCGCGTAAGACATGCGCCGATGGGCCATATGGGAAGACATGGCGGAGTCCTTTATGGAAATGTTTTAATTTAACATTAAAACAGTACCGGACCGGTACTGCCTAGAAAAAGTCAAGCAAAAATCAATATAGAACTACCGCGAGTATGCAAGTAGATGGAGGGCCGAAGATACTCGAGTACAACCACCAATGAGTGAGAAAGAATTGGTCTTCTTTTTTATCCAGTTACAAGAGATCGACTTCTATCATCGAGTGCTGTCAATGGCTGGGAGGCCATTTTCTAAATTAGTAAAGATGGGAGAGGCCATAGAGAATGGTCTCAAATCTGAAAGAATCATAAGTATGGCCAGCAAAGCCACTGGCCAAAGTACTGCGGGACTCACTAGGAAGAAGAAGAAGGACGTGGTAAATATTTCCCATACACCTTGCCCAAAACCCAAAAAGAGAGAGGAGCTACAATCTCCTGTTGAAGTCTAACAAACACCACCACCAAGTGCCTACTTATCGACACCATACATCCTTGTGCCCATTTATTAAGCACAACCCAATTTCTAAACACCACCACCAAACTGCCCATCTCCACAAACATATTTCCAAACACCATCACCAAACTACCAAGCTCCACAAATAACTTTTCAAACACCATAATCAAACTACCAAACTCCACAGCAAAATTACCAAGCTTGGCACCTGCCTACAGAGCCCCACAAAATAACCCAACAACAAATTACCAAAACCAACCACCTTCAAATGGCTACAATTTACCACGTCCTAACTTAAAAAAGAAGCCTGTTCGCGTGTTCACTCCATTACTAGAAACACGAACTCGATTGTTCGTAAGGCTAAGTGCTGTCAGAATGATTCAAGTGGTCCCACTAAAGGTCGTTAATCCCGAAAATAGATTCTTTCGAGCGGACCAAACATGTGCCTACCATTCTAGGGGAAACAGACATAGTGCTGAAGACTGTATCTATCTGAAGAATAAGATATAAGATCTAATTGACAAAAAAGAGATCATTCTTCAGACTGCTACACCAAATGTGAACACCAATCCTTTGCCAAATCATAGCAATAATACAATTCACGTGATCGAAAGAGAAGAAGATTGGGCTGTATGCAAGCCTGTGATTCAAGCCAGTCAAAGAAATTGAACAAACAGTGGTGTCACTAACAATACAAGAGCGCCCACAGTTTAAAGTGCTAATCCCCGCGCCACTCGTAGCATTGATCTCTCACGAGGTGATAGTAACACTAAGAAAGGAATTCATTGTTCAAGCGACAGTTTCCCATGGAATAAATCGGTTTGGAAGGTGTTATATTCCCGAAGAATTGGTCTAAGGAGCGCCAAGGAGAGAAGGGAACCAAAGAAGGCTCATTACTAAAGGTGAGGTCGAAGACTTCTGGCGCCGAATGTAACCCAAAGAATACTCTATTGTGGAACATCTCAAGAAAAAAACAGCCTAGATATGTGTACTAGAAGCTCACCTCAACACCGTCTGGTTGTAATGAAAGTGCTAGAGAAAGCCCATGTCCCCGCAGGCTCAGAGAGTGAGAATCTCACCGAGATGTTCGCACATTTCATGGGAGAACATCAAATCTCTTTCACCAATGAAGAGCTTCCCAAGGAAGGCACAACATAAAATAAGGCACTATATGTCACCGTCATGTGTCGAAACAAGGTGGTAACCCGAGTTTTCATCGACAATAGAGCTGGTCTCAACCTTTTCCCCGAATCCACTCTCAGGCAATTGTGTTATGATCTCGAGAAAATTCACCAAAATCATACAAATATAAGAGCATTTGATAGAGCTCAACGTGACCCTATTAGGGAAGTCGACCTTTATGTCCAAATAGGACTGAGTTCACCACTGAGTTCCAAGTCATGGAGATAGCTGTTTACTACAACTTGTCATTGGGAAGACCATGGATTCATATGGTAGGAGCTGTATTATCCTCCCTTCATCAAGCTATAAAGTTCGTGTGGGATGGCCACGAGGTCATAATTCACGGAGAAGGTAGTATCCATAACTACCCAAACAACTCGTTGTCAGCCATCGAAGAAACTCCCAAGGGAACAGATTTCCACATAGTGGAACTAGTGAGGGCTGCCCATAAAGAAAATTACACACAAGTACCTATGCCTGCAGTCTACAAAATGATTCCCTCGACTATGCCTCAGAACGAGTTTGAACCCATGCGAGGTCTAAGAAGAGACCTACATGGCATCACAGAGCTAGTCCCTATTCCTCAAGACAATTTTTGCTTCATTTTGGGGTACGTTCCCAATGATGATGAGATCTCTGAAGCCAATAGAAATAAGAAGGGCCCTGCGAAGCTACACAAGCCAATTCGAATCTGTACCAGTCATTCCCAGTGCGAATGCCTATCCCTGAAGACGGAAGAGTAGAAGAAGGGTTAGGGATGCTATTCTAAGTGAAAGCCTGCCTAATGGTGTTGGAGGAATTCATTGAAGTGCCCACTATCCGCGAGGCTGATTCGAGCGAGCAATTATCCAACTGGACCTCTACTTCGCTCTTGGCTCTTTGGTAGAGAAATGATGAATTTATGCTTTAAAATCGGTGAGAATCGGTCGAGGCCCGATTACTCACCATTTGCACTTTTAATTATCTTGTAATGTTTTCAAAAATAGAAATGTCTCGAAGTTGATTCGAGTCAGGACCACAGTCTGTACTTCTTTTCAATTGAAGTTAATGAAGCCTCGAATTATCAAAAAATAACTTTTTTATTTACTTACGCATATGTTTTATAATATCCATGCTTTGCTTTTCATAAAATAACCTTAAATGTCTTGACATACCACAAAACGAGTGAGTCAAGCTACGTAGATGAAGGGGAATACGAAGAGTATGACGAAGGAACAATGTTGCCTGAGGGTCTTGTAGAAAAAGTAGAACAGTTTTAGAATGAACAAAAGCCTAACCTAGATGTAACAAAAGCAATTAATCTAGGAGATGAGGAAACAATCAAAGAAACCAGGATAAATGAACATTTGGAAGTGCCTAAAAAAGAAGAGCTAATAAACCTGCTAAGAGAATATGTGGATATTTTCACATCGTTATACGCCGACATGCCTGGTTTAAGCACCAACATAGTGGCTGTAATGACCCGATTGGTCGTTATAGTACTATTGACCCTCTTACCCCTGTTGACCCTTTCCCGAGGTCATCAGGCGAGTTTTAGTGTGACTTTTGGAAGTTTGAGCCTTGTAGTTCGATATGGATGACTTAAAGTTAACTTTTGGGTAAATGGACCTTTTTCAAAATTTTGTTGATTTTGAGAGGTCCGGATGACTGTTTATGACTTGGTGAGGTGTTCTGTTTGGATCCCGAGGCACTTGGGAGCATTTTGGGACTTTGGTTGGAAAGTTGGCATTAGAAAATTAGGGGTTGACTTGGTCAAATAGGCCTTCGTTGGAAATTTTGAGGTCACGGATGAGTTCATAGCGCATTTTTATGTATGTTTGCATGTTTGTTTTGTATCTATGGGGCCTCGGGTGATGGTCGAATTTCAGGTTGAACCTTGTCAAAAACCAGGATTTTTTGGTGTCTGATGTCCGCTGCAAAGAACACCAGGCTAGCGATAGTGGTCCCGCTGTAGTGAACGACCGACCGCTATAGCGTGTGGGATGGTATCAAGATAAGTCACCCCAGCGGACAGGTATCCACTGTGGCGTACTCGCTATGGCAGAAGGGAAGCCACCGTAGCGGCCTTGTGAGTTGTGTTGTTGGCCGCCATAGCAGGCCGAATAACGCCGTAGCGAGCTCGTTGTAGCAAGTAATCCAGCCGCTGCAGCGGATGATGGGCAGATTATTTCCTTCCCTTTTAAGTTAAAACCCTTGAACCCTATCATTTCCATTCATCACTCTCTAAGCACACTTTGGGCGAATTGAATAGCTTTTGGACTAAATCTTCTTGAAGTAAGATCCTTGACCCTAGAATTCATCATTTACTTTCCTAAATCCTTAATCCATGCTTAGAATCACTAGAATCAAAATGGAGAAGAGGAGCCTTATACTAAATTTCTTGAAATGGTTTTAGACTTTCTAAGTGGAAATTGATGGTGAAATTGACTAGTATAACCACAGAATTTGATGGATTAATTGTTTTTAAGCTTATTTCTTCCATTCTAGCAATTTATTTGCGGATTAAAGAGTTAGGGTTCATACCCAAATTTGGGGGTTTCACTTTAAATCCAAATTAGGCTTAATCTGGAGTTGTTTTGGCATTTGAATAGTGGCTTTGATCATCTAGAGCATGAATTGCATATTCCACCTTCCAATTTTCCATTTTACCCTTGTGGGTCCGTTTCCCCAATTCCATGAGTTAGAATTTGACCTAGCTAGAAGTATAGCAATATGGGTATCGTTCTTCTTGATTTCTAATGTAGAACTCGAATATGGTTAGACTTTGAGTATTTGGAGGCGCAAAGAAAGGGCAAGGCTAAGGCTTAACGATTCGTGGCTCCTATTCAACTTTTCAGGTAGGTTACGGCTTACCCATTAGTTAGACTTCGATTAGGAACTCATCTGTAGAGTTAGTGATTGTTGGAGAAAACATGTAAACCTTCGAGTATAAAGTGGGATGGAATACTTAGGTTGGTATTATTGTTTACTATGGCATGTCGCCTTATTGTGTTTTATTGAGTTGTTGCCTTATTGTGATTTGTTGGCTTGTCACCACGTGATTGATTCTAGAGTTGATGTTTAGTGATTACCTTATAATTCGGAGAGCATATTTATCATTGTTGAGGTTGATGGAAAGGAGAGTAAAGTGATGATATCGTTATTGTGATTGAGGTATGTATGCATGTGTGGAACGATTGATTCTTACATTCTTGTTGGCATTGTTACCATGCATACACTCATTTATACTGTTACACCTCGTAGTTTTGTACATTAAGATTCGTTGGATGTTAGTTGTCCTAGTCTTGGACACCAAAGTTATCTTCAAGGTTATATGAGATTATACATGCCTATCTTATGATTATGAGGGTTTAAGTTCATGTTTAGTAAGTTATGGAAGGATAGGAGAACAAGCGAATCGAAGAAATTAAGTTTGTCAAAACTTTGGGAAAACTTGGAGGAATTTTGGACATAATTTTTTGTCCAACATGAGAGAGGTATATCTCCTAGGATATGAGTTATGAAATTAATAACCTATGTAAATTCAAGTTCAGCGAGTCTTCTTTCCAAAGCAACCGATAAATTGTAAATCTGAGAAGTACGGGACCATTTTCACAGACCGTGAAAAATTTCATGGACCGTGAAAATGATGTTGAGCTACTATAAAATGGTGGCAGTGTGGTGGAATTTCTAGAACATTTTCACGGCCAGTGAAAGTTTTCACGGTCCGTGAAAGTTCACTGGCCGTGAAAGTGACCGTGGAATTGAGGCGGTGGAGACTTTGTTCCTTGATTATAAATAAGAGGGACATGACTTGGGGCTCATATTTTAACCAAATCGGATCCCTAGTGACCCTATAAGCTCTCTCAAACGCCCCAAACTCTTCCAAACCATTTTAAGTGAAGATCAAGCTCTAAATCCGCAATTAGCTCATAGAAGTGTGTGTTCTTGATTATAGTTGGAGTGGTGGTGAATAAGCTTTGGAGTAAGTTGTGTGTATGGCTAGTGTCCTTCTAGAATAAGGTATGTTCTTCACTTTAATACTTATGTTGAGTTAAATTGAAGGCGAAACAAGTCTTATAAGTGAAAAGAGTTATGAAGGATAGATCATAAAATATTGTGTTGTAGTTATTGGCTATGGATGGAATTTGAAAGGAAGTTTTGGGTGGATTTGAGTCTAGTTTGAATGTAATCTCTTGATAATGGTATTGTTGATGTTGTTAATGATGTTTGGGATTTGTTTTGAAATTTAGAAGAAGTAGAAGATGTAGGGGAAGTGCTGCCCAATTTCGTTAGCTCACCTAATAGTTTAGTTTGATCTTATAAGCGTTTCAACGACTTAACCTTTGACTTTGATAAGCATAGAGGGGCCACGAAAGACTCCGATGTGGCCAGTTTCACCTTTGGCTAAAAGGGCAATGCTGGGAGTTGATCCCCAAAGTTTGTATCATGGTAGACCAGTGAAGAGTGCAGGGCCTTTTGAGGAACCGAGGAGTTTACAACCTGAGGACCCTATTAACCAAGACTTGATGGCATCTTTGGATCAAGGTTCAAAGGAAGGTTGTGGAAAGATCGGACATATTAGTATAGTTAGTACATTTGTTGAAGTTCCGGGGGGCAGTGAACAATCGATAGAGTGACAACAGGAAGAAGAATTTTCCCTGTCCATGTTAGAGCGATTTGTGCCAGATTAGGTTCTAGAGTAAGGTCATGGAGAGGCTCACATCCGTCGGAGTTTCAGGACCAGAGTAACTAACGATGGAAGGTATATTTGTTGCTTTGATAAAGTGTTAAAATTAAGCAAGTATGATTTTGAAATGTTTTATGTTATGCAACAACGGTAAGTCATAATGCCGTAATGATTATATTAAAGAAAGGAAAAAGAGTAATATTAAAGAGGAACCTATGGTGGAATATATGGTCAGACGATGGGTTAAAATGATGAATAAGTTGATAGAACGGTGGAAAAAGATATGTTATAGTAATAAGGCAATGGTATAATAAAATAGGAAAGGTATGTGTGGGGAACATGGTTCTACAGAAAAATTATATCCATAGAATTCCGAATAATGGGTGTCAAGAGGAATCCATAAGATTTGAATGACTTGTAGGTAAGAGGAGATAGTATAGTATGGGGAGATTAGTGATGATGCAAGGTATCCATATTTGTTCCCACTCCCAGAGGAGGTCCAGACTGCGACATCATTTCCTTCAGGTGCGTAATGTTTCATTCCTTATGACTACAAGTCATGTGAGGCTATTATTGTTATTGCTTGTTGAGGCCTTGTGTGGCATTGTATATTTTGTGTTGCTGTGTCACAAGTTGGTAGTGGTACAGATACATGAGAAACTCTAACAAAGTTTCTATAGGACCCCTAGGAATTTAACAATCAAGGACAAATGTTTCTATGGGGGGAAGGATGTTACACGTCGTAGTTTTATACGTTAAGATTCGTTGGATGTTAGTAGTCCTAGTCTTTGATACCGGAGTTATCTTCAAGTTTATATGAGATTATAGATGCCTATATTATTGTTATGAGGGTTTAATTTCATGGTTAGTAAGTTATGGAAGGATTGGAGTATAAGCGAATCGAACAAATTAAGTTTGTCCAAACTTTAGGAAAACTTGGCAGAATTTTTGACAGGATTCATGGTCCAACTTGAGAGAGGTATATCTCCTAGAATATGAGGAGTTATGGAATGTATAACCTATGTAAATTCAAGTTCAGCAAGTCTCCTTTCCAAAGCAACTGACAGACTGCAAATCAGAGAAGTATGGGACTATTTTCACGGCCATTTTGATGGACCGTGAAAATGATGTTGAGCCATTGTGAACTGGTGGCAAAGAGGTGGAGTTTTTAGAACATTTTCACGGCCACTTTCACGCCCAGTGAAAGTTTTCACGGTCCATGAAAGTGACAGTGGAATTGAGGTAGTGGAGACTTTGTTCCTTGATTATAAATAAGAGAGGCACAACTTGGGGCTCATATTTTCACCAAATCAGATCCCTGGTGACCCTATAAGCTCTCTCAAATACCCCAAACCCTTCCAAACTATTTTAAGAGAAGATCAAGCTCTAAATCCACAATTAGTTCATTGAAATGTGTGTTCTTGCTTATAGTTGGAGTGGTGGTGAATAAGCTTTGTAGTAAGTTGTGTGTGTGGCTAGAGTTCTTCAAGAATAAGGTATGTTCTTCACTTTATTGCTTATGTTGAGTTAATTTAAAGGTGAAACAAGTCTTATAAGTGAAAAGAGTTTTGAAGGAAAGATCATAAAGTATTACGTTGTAGTTGTTGGCTGTGGATGGAATTTGAAAGGTAATTTTCGGTGGATTTGAGTCTAGTTTGAATGTAATCTCTTTATTATGGTATTGTTGATATTGTTAATGATGTTTGGGAGTTGTTTTGGAATTTAGAAGAAGTAGAAGATGTAGGGGAAGTGCTGCCCAAATTTTGTTAGCTCACCTAATAGTTTAGTCTGATCTTATAAGTATTTTAATGACTTAACCTTAGTTCAAATCATCTTGAATAAAGATTAGCAAGCTCAGGAGGACATATGTTGATTGGTTATGTAGACGACGAGGTATATAAGGCGGTCCCTTTCTTTCTTATGGTGTGATCCTATTGTTATGAATGATATCCACATTGACTCCATTCCTAGAAATACTAGCAGCTTATGGTTCTTGATGGTCTTATGATATTATTGATCTTGTCTTATGGTTATTGATCTTGCTTATTGTTGTTAATCACATCTTATAGTCATTGATTCCTTCAAGGTGAGATATACCGACGATGAAAGATCCATAACGATAATCGAAGGTATAACGATCTTACGTCACTCCGATGAATTCAGAAATGTGTTCTCAAGGAATATTTTGTAAACCATGTATAACATGCTGGTTATAGGATCCCTAATGAGGTACTTAATTCTAGAAGAAAGGCTTATGATGCATCCACGAATTGACTAAGGTTTAGTTAATTCGGAAGAAGTCTTAATGGCCGGAAATGTGCTTGTAAGTCTTATGTAATCATGTAGGAATTAACGGATAAGTAATGATCATGAGAAGTGCATAGAAATTAGCCATAGAGGTCTGGTTATGATGTTGATTATATTTACCACTAGTCTACGGCTAGTTAGGCAGATTATGTATCATTATTTACCACCATGCTACAGCTGGTTGGGCAATTATACCACCGAGCTATGGCCGGTTAGGCAGTTACCACTAATCAATCGGGCAGTTACGTCATTCACTCTACCATCGAGCGCTATGGGCAATTACCATCGAGCTATGGCCGGTTGGGAAGTTACCACTGATCAGTAGGGCAAATAGCACCATAATGATAAGTTGGTCAGAGCCATAGTATTGTACATAGATGTAGTTAAGCCTACGAGAGTATAGAGAGGCATATATACTAGATTCTCATCCGTAAGTCAGAAGTGTTAGGTTGATTCTTAGCTTTCTTCTTTACAGTATATGTTTATTATTTTATATTTCAACCTTACATACTCGGTACATTATTTGTACTAATGTCCTTTTATTTGTGGACGCTGCGTTCATGCCCACAGGTAGACTGGAAGATGGTTCAGACTTCTAGGATACTTTCTCAACGGTTGTACAAGAGTACTCCATTTGTTCCGGAGTTGTAGTCCAGTTGGTATGACTCTTTGTGTACATATGGGCATGGTGAGCCCTGTCCCATCCTTATTATGTTATGCACTCCAGTAGAGGCTCGCAGATAGATATGCACAGTTGGATGTCCTATGGCCATCTCGATCTATATTCTGTTATATTATTACTATGGATAGCCTTGCCGGCATGTGTACCTGGAATTAGATGGATGACGTACGTATATTATCTTTTGGGCTTGTGTCCCATCCAGCTTATGGTATTATGAGTTAGCTTTATGGCCAACTCAGGTATGGATATGAGATACAGGTATATTTTATGGTGCTCGGTAGGTCAGCTTCGGGTGCCCGTCATGGCCCTCCGATTGAGTCATGACATATACATATATTGGGATCGGTTACGCACCGCAACACTTACTTGGATAGGGTTGCACGTACCACAACACTGACTGGATCGGGTTGCACGTTCAAAGAACATTGACTATTTGATCGGGCTGTGTGCCACAACAGGTACATGGACTTAGTAGTCCCCCATGAGGCATGACTGTCGAGGCAACGAGATATTTCTGCCCGAAGCGTGTGTGTATCATTGAATTTGCATTGCATTCATCTCATATTTACATATGGCATTGTATTTGGACTTTATAGTTGATCTTATGGTGATAACTGGACTTGATAGTGATTTTTCTTGTTGTACTTGAGACTTATAGTGGATTTGAGTAGATCTGCTAGACTTGGTAATTGGGTATTGGATTTGATACTTTGGATTGTGTTGAGTTATATCTAATTGTGAGCATGTCTACTTTTTCAGTCTCTTTCTTATGCATATGTTGTCTAACTGTTGTTGGCCTATGATGCCTACTCAGTACATGTTGTTGTACTGATTCTACCTTACTGCATTCTTTTCTGAGTGCAGAGTTCGTGACTGGTTCGATTTTCTCACTTCGTGACTGAGTCCCGGGGCTGTTTGATGAGCATTTTAGGGTGAGCACTTAGATGGATCTGCAGCCCTGATGTCTCTTCTCTTCTACTTGTCTTACTTACTATTCTGAGATAGTATTCGGCTTTTAGGCTATGTATTCGCATTTTAGACTTATGGAATTATTATAGTGGCTCTTGTACGGCCTAGACGAGATTCTTAGTGATGGATGTATTATTTCGCACTTACTTTATTAATCTATTTATGTTAGACTCATTATGTATATTTTGGTGATTGGGTTTACTTTACTATTTATTGGGTTGTGAATAAGGGACGGGTTCGCCTGCCAAGGTGAGATATAGTAGGTGCCCGCACGTTCCTCAAGTTGGGACCTGACAAGTTGGTATCATAGCTCTAGGTTACCCGGTCAATAAGTACAAGAGCATATCTAGTAGAGTCTTGCGGATCGGTATGATGAGCTCCGTATCTATCTGCGAGATGCTATGGGGCATTTGTGAATTTCACATTCTTTCATTCCTTTATGCTGCTTTATTCAAATTGGTATCAGGAATTTGTAAATTGGTATCTAATTCATTTATATTCTCTCACAGATAGAAAGGACACGAGCTACTATCGCGAGTGACGAAGTGCTCAAGCCCGCTGCTGGGGAAGGCCCCAGAAGACGAGGACAAATGAAAGGTCACGGCAGAGCTAGAGGCCGTGGAGCTACACTAGCCAGGGGTGAGGCCCATTGGCTGGACAGAGGCGAGCACGTTCAGTTTCTCTAGAGGGATAGCCCGAGAGAGAACAGGCAGCCGGGTAAGGTAAGGGACCAGACCAGACTCACCCCGATGCCATGTCTGATCAGGCATTCAAGGATATCATGGCCTATGTACTTCGTCATCTTGACAGCTAGAATACCGTAGGTGGTGCCACTATTCCAGGTGGTTCCCAGACTCGAGTAGGGGTACATACTCCCAAGCAATGCCAGAGTTTGGAGAGGCATCCTGCTGCTGCTGTGGCCCCACGTTTAGGCAGTATTCTAGTATCTGAGGGTGCTCTCAGACCCGTTGCAGTCCATCCTTTGACTGTTAATAATCAGGAGCTTGTTGGGAGGTTCCTGAAGATGGAGCCGCCTACGTTCTTTGACTTGTGTAGTGAGGATGCGTATGAGTTTATAGAGGAGATGCATGAGACGCTCTATAAGATGGGTATTGTGGAGTCTCATGGTGTGGATTATGTGTCTTTTTCAGTTTTGCGGTGACGCGAAGAATTTGTGGAGGACTTATATTGAGGGCAGACCCGTTGGTGCGCCTCCACTTACTTAGACCCAGTTTTATCAGGCTTTCTTGGTGAAGTACGTGTTGCGTACTTTTAGGGATGGGCGTAGAGATTAGTTCCTTCACTTACGATAGCGAGGCATGTCAGTGTCAGATTACGAGGCCAGATTTTTATTTTTGGCCAGCTATGCTGCCCAGTTGATTCCCACGGAGGAGGAGAGGGTTCATAGGTTTGTTGGTGGGCTTGTATATTCCCTCCATGTTACTTGTCTCTAGCGAGTGACTTTGGGATCTTCGTTTCAGGCAGTTGTTGATCATATTGTGGGTGTTGAGTTTGCCAAGGCTCGATCCTTGGAAGAGTCTAGTGAGAATTGGCCACGTCATCATGGTGGGTATAGTGGTTCTAGCTATAGGGGTGGGGGCAGTCATCTAGGCCTTATCGGTTAGCCACCAACCATTCTATTCAGTCCACGTTACAGGCTTCTTCAGGTGGTCCTTCTAGACCCAGTGGTTATGGAGCTGGACAGTCCTATGGTGGTTCTTACTCTCGCCCAGTTGACCATGGTGGTCCCTCTAGTTCATCGACTTCCGTGTATCGTCATCTAGCCCCCAGATATTGCTATGTTTTTGGTTACTCTGGTCACCTGATGAGAGAGAGTCCCCGATCTGAGCTTACTGGGTCCCAGTAAGGTTCCAGACTCCGAGGGCTCTGGCGCCATCTAGTGGCTAGGGTGGTTCTTCAGCCAAAGGCAGTGCTCAGTCAGGCCGCGGAGGATCTCATCAGTCCAGAGGTGGACACCAGTTAGGTAGAGGCGGTTCTCAGGCCTCCAGAGGAGGGGCGCATTCGGGTCAGAGTGGCTATGGTGGTGATCCTTTCTATTCCTTTTCGGGTAGGGCTGAGGCTGAGGCCTTTGATGCTGTGATCTCAGTTAACATTTATGTTCGTCATCGACCTGCTTCAGTCTTGTTTAATCCAGGGTCTACTTTCTCATATGTATCTCTTTATCATTCTGTTGGTTGGGATTTGACTAGTAATCGCCTTGATGTACCTATCCATGTGTCTACTCCGATTAGAGATTCAGTTGTTGTTGATCGAGTCTTTCGATCTTGCTTAGTTACTTTTATAGGATGCGACACTTGGATAGATTTGATAATATTGGATATGGTAGACTTTGATATTATCTTGGGTATGACTTGGTTGTCACTGTATCACGCGATGTTGGATTGTCACGCCAAAACAGTCACCTTAGCTATGCCTAGGATTCCTAGATTAAAGTGGAGGGGTACTCCGAGCCCCTCTCCAAAGAAGATTATTTCTTACCTTCGCGCGAAGAAGTTAGTTAGCAAGGGGTGTTTTGCTTACTTGGCCTATGTTCGTGATACTAGCGTTACTTTTCCACCTCTTGAGTCCGTGCCCATTGTGAGTGACTTCGCGAAGGTCTTTCCTTCTGATTTGCCGGGTATGCCACCAGACCGCGATATTGATTTTTGTATAGATTAGGATCCGAGCACGCGTCCTATTTCTATTCCTCTTTATAGGATGGCGCCTGACTTGTTGAGGGAGTTGAACAAGCAGTTATAGGATCTATTGAGTAAGGGGTTCATCAGACTAAGTGTCTCCTCTTGGGGTACCCCTATTTTGTTTGTGCAGAAAAAAGGCGGTACGATGAGGATGTGCATAGATTACCGTCAGTTGAACAAGGTCACCATTCAGAATAAGTATCCTATTCCTCGCATTAATGACTTGTTCGACCAGCTTTAGAGTTCTTTGGTATTTTTGAAGAGTGATTTGAGGTCAGGCTACCATCAGCTGAAGATTCAGGTCGAGGATGTTCCGAAGATGCCTTTAGGACTCGTTATGGTCATTATGAGTTCCTTGTGATGTCATTTGGGCATACGAATGCCCCAATTGCGTTTATGACTTTGATGAGTAGCATTTTTAAGCCATATCTTGATTCCTTCATCATTGTATTCATCGATGATATCTTGATATATTCGAAGAGTAGGGACGAGCATGAGCGTCATTTTAGGATTGTCCTTGGGTTATTGAAAGAGAAGAAGCTTTACACCAAGTTTCTGAAGTGTGAGTTCTGGCTTAAGTCTGTGGCATTTTTAGGCCACGTTGTGTCTAAGGACGGGATCATGGTTGATCCCAAGAAGATTGAGGTTGTTAGAGATTGGGCGAAGCCCACTACTGTGACAGAGATTCGTAGCTTCGTGGGATTAGCCAGCTATTACTGTCGATTTTTGCAGGGTTTCGCTTCTACTGCTTCTTCATTGACCAGATTGACTCAGAAGGAGGTTACCTTCCAGTGGTCTGATGCTTGTGAGGAGAGCTTTCATAAGCTCAAGAATCTTTTGACTACAACCCCGATTTTGGCATTACCCATAAAGGGTAAGGATTTCTCAATGTATTGTGATACATACCGTGTTGGGTTGGGTGCTGTGTTGATGCAGGAGGGTAGAGTTATTGCCTATGCTACCTGACAGTTGAAGATTCATGAGAAGAACTGCCCTGCCCATGATTTGGAGTTGTTGGCGGTAGTCTTTGACTTGAAGATTTGGAGGCACCATCTGTACAGAGTCTATTGTAAGGTGTTCACCGATCACCGCTTTCTTCAGCATGTGTTCAGTCAGAGAGATCTAAATTCTAGGCAGTGTAGGTGGATGGAGCTTTTGAAGGATTATGACATCACCATTCTCTATTATCCAGGGAAAGCTAATGTAGTAGCTGATGCCTTGAGCCGCAAGGCAGTGAGTATGGGTAGCTTAACTCGATTGGTTGCTTCTGAGCGCCCTTTAGCCATAGAGGTTTAGACTCTGGCTAACAGTTTCATTCGCCTTGATATTTTAGTTTCGAGCAGGGTCTTAGTTTGTGTTGAGGCGAGGCCATCTCTTTTGGAGCAGATTAGGGCCTAACAGTTTGAGGATGCCCAATTATGTAGGATTTATGATAAGGTTCTGAGAGGTGAGGCCAAAAAGGCCATGCTCTATAGTGATGGTATTAGGAGGATCAAGGGACGCGTGTGCATTCGTCGTGTTGGTGATTTGATTCGTTTGATTTTGGAGGAGGCCCATAGTTCTATGGTGATGAAGAAGCATTATATGAAAATGTGCTAAAATGGGTATGAAGTTGCTAGCATAAGTTGAACATAAGGATAAATTTTGAAGGCTTAATGAAGTGTAATCACTTGAATATGATATTATGAGTATATTATGGATGTTATTGTGGTTGTTGGGAGTTATTTTGTGATATGGTGGAAGTTGACGAAATAAGGAAATGCGCCAATTTTCATTAGATCATGAATTATTCTAGTTTGAATTTAACAAAGATCATCATGGCTTAACCGTGGTATGAATCCTTCTAAATGTGAATTATTCAAGCTTCAACGGTGAACGCTAAATAGTTAAGAAGTCGAAGAGGTATGTAAGGCTAACCCTTCTTTCTAAAGGCATGTTTTTCCTCATTTTGCGTCTATACGAGATATTCACGCTATTCCTATTCTTATAAAGGTTGTAAGCTCACGACCTCGAGATTTTCTTGATATTGTTTACAATGTTTCTTGTGATGATAATGATAACGATTGCCATGATATTCAATTTTAG
>NC_081344.1:63004596-63071363 GCF_029784015.1 Lycium ferocissimum
TTTCAAAAAATTTGGGTTTTTTTTCAAAATAAATTTTTTTTTGCTGTAAGATAAATTTATCTCTCTAACTACTGAACCCAAGAGGATCGGGCACAAGAAAACAACCGAGTCGACGAAACCATGACGCAGCAAAAGACAGCAACATGCATCAACATTATAGGAAACTAGCACTCTTTGAATGCAGGTCTCCAGTGTCGTCAGGAGGATGACCATTTATTACTAACTTTATTTGTTTTTAATGAAAAATAGATAAAAATAACTTAGCGGAGGAGGATCCAGACCAGAATCAAGCCTAAAAGGCTACTTAAAGATAAGAACGCCACATAATGGCCCAACTAATCCCAAGAGGCTAAAAAAGTAGAGAATGCCATAAAGGCAAACATCTGGCCAAGAGGGGCCACAAAGGACAAAAATGCCACAAGGGCAAATATCTAGCCAAAAGTGCTACAAAGGACAGAAATGCCAAAAGGACAAATATTCTAGCCAAAAGGGCCATAAAAGGACAAGAATGCCGCATGGATAAACATTCTAGCCAAGGGATACAAGGAGTAAAATGCCACAAGGGCAAAAATCTGGTCAAAAGGGTCACAAAGGAACAAAACCGCACACCTGAGCAAGAGAGTCACAGCCGACACAAAGGACGAAAGAAAGACGATTTAGCCGAGAAGGCCATATGTCATTTGCATGCCGAGATGGCCATTCATACAACTGCCAAGAGGGACATTCATATCAAACTGCCAAAAAGGGCCATTCATATCAAACTGCCAAGAGGGCTATTTATACACCTTGCCAGAGGTCGATCGCCAAGGGCCATTCATTCCATCTTTGCAAGAGGTCGTTCATACAAGCCGGCCAAAAACGCCATTCGTACAAACCGGCCAAGAGAGCCATACTGCCAAGAGGGCTATCCAGATAAATTGGCAAAAGGGCCATTCAGACAAACTGCCTAGAGGGCTATTCAAAGCAAACTGCCAAGAGGGCCATTTCATACAAACAATGACCGGACGAGGACCAGCGAATCAAACAGTGCCAAGAAGGTCACTTACTTCCAGACAAGTAGCTGAGAAGGTTGTCACATAAAACAAAAGATCAAGATGGTCATTCAATTTAATTGGTGACAAGAAGGTCACCACACCAAGACAAAACGAAGAACGTACAATCAAAACCACGCAAGGGTGGTAAAGGCAAAACAAAGACCAAGAGGTCAACCATAATGTTACCCAACAGATGGAAGCAAGTTAGCAGTAGCCTAGGAGAGGAGCAGGCTGATCAAACTAGAACCAGACGCGTGCGGAGCAAACGTGGAACCTTTTTTTTACGCAACCGGTCGAGATAGGGTACCCATGAGAGTCAAGCTTTCCGGCCAAGAATCAGAAGATTGCTCCACCCCGCGCTTAGCCGTACAAATTTATATTTTTGATCGCTTGCTTTATTTTGCTTTGTTTCAAAATTCCTGCAATCGATCGGGCACACACTGGAAAACACCAAGGCATCCCACATAAGGGATACCCTTATCCTTCGATCGAGTTGAACTACAAGTGATTTGATTCCCATGACCAGGGATATGTAGGTGGACTCAACACCAGAGAGTCAGTCACGCTCCAACAAACCACTTTGGGCTTCTCAGTTTTGACATAGGAAAATTTGAAATTTATTCTAACTTGCATTTAGAAGTCTAATTGAGTCAAACTACAAATGGACTGAATGCTCATATAGCCTGATATATGTAGGAAACTCAGAGACCAGGGTCGGGCCATGTATTTGAAAATTGCATCAAAGAGAGAAGTATTTCAAAATTTGGTCGGCCAAAATCAGGTTTGTATAATTTCGTTGATCAGGGATGGGCTTGCCATCCCTAAACAGTGAAGGGGAAGTTGTTGATAGCTAATTTTGGCCCTCCAATAATTTTATTTATTTTTCCGGAGTTCTTGGATCTCAAACGGAGTGGAATATGTATTAAATAAACAAAAATGATTTTTATAAAATTATTTCGATAATATTTTGCCATTTCATTTGGCAAAATTATGTCAAATATATATTGTTAGTCATTTAATAGTTTTTGCATATTTTATCATTAATAGTAAAGTGTTTTTCAAAATTAGTTCAAAATAGTTCAAGACAATTATTCAATTAATTGTATAAAATGTTAAACGACTAATTGACAAATATTTTACTCCGTTAATCCAAGAAAATTGATTAATTAAATAAAATAATCAATTACATCTCAATTTTACAACTTGCATAACTACACTTGCATTTTGTTTTCAAAATTGATTGCAATTAGTTGCATGAGTGAATTGAGGCTACAATTGAAATAGCCAATTAATTGCTATGTGTTAATTTTGGCTACATTTGAAATAGCCAATTGCATGTTAAGGGTTAATTAAGGTTATAGTTGCAATTAGTAGTCATTGTATGCAAATGACCATGGCCAATTAGTTTTAATTTGATCTTAATAGAGTTGTTTAAAATGAACATCTATAATTTGGGCTATCTATTAAAATTGGCATACCCGCCCCTCCATATATACACATGTATACATGAATATACACGAATATATGTGTACAGGACCAGTCCAAATAGGACCAAACCCGGCCCAATCATCCCACTTCAACCAAACATATACACGGACAGACCAAACAGACCTCAAAGGTCTTTTGCAACGAGAAATAAGGGTTTCTCCGTGAAACCCTAGCCGCTGCTCGTTCCCTTTCTCTTTCCTCCGTTATCGTTGCCATTTTGGCTAAAAGGTCAGGTGTACAACACCTTTTGCAAACCTGGCATGGTTGATTGTTAATGGTGCCTACTCTCTCCACCATAACACAACAAAACAAGGTATAACCTTTCCCTTTTGTTGCTTTTCTAAAAATTTGTGGTCAAACGAGTACAAATCTTAATTGTTTTTGTCTTATTTCAATTTGAATACCTGAATTTCATTGGTTGTGGTTGATTTGAGGGGGAAACCAAGAGGATTTTCCCCCTAATTCGATTATCCCACATCAAAATTTAGGGCAAGAGTTTCGGATTTGGGGTTCTATATAAAGAACCCCATACTTCACAATTTGAACAGACTGACACTGAGCTATACTCACTAGACTCTATTAAGAGCAAAAAATACTCAAATTACCTAGGGTGTTAGCTTTTGGATGAGACCTTTAACTATTTGAGTTTCAGTAAAAAAAAAAATTAATTGTCTTATTTTCTTGTTGTGGCTGAGCATTGGTGTTTTGGAGCAAGAGGATCTTCCCAACTCCATTCTCAATCAGGGCAGCACTTAAGAAAGGTAAGGCTTTCTGCTTTAGTTTATTTTATAGTTATTTAATGTATTTGTGTGTTTATGTCACAACCCAAATTCACTAAGTCACGCGAGCACCTACTATTTCTCACCTCGGTAGGCAAACCTTTTTCCCAATTCATAAATTCAACCACAATAAGTAACTAGAGCAGAACAAGTAGAAGCGGAAAGTAATGTCTAGAAAATACAACCCCAAAGGAAACTGGTCTGACTCGTACAAGAGCAACAAAGTAATGTCTAAAAAATACAAGTCTCAAATGCTTAACACATCTGTCTGAATGGAAGAAAATAAAGACAGGGTTAGAGGAGTCTTCGGGAAGCAACTCATCAGATGCTCACCCTAGATACTCGCAAGCCATGCCTCGAAAATCAGTCTCGCGAGTGGAAGTGGAACTTGTCTTAAAATACTACACCCCGAAAAGGAGTGTAGCAAGGTAGCATCAGTACAAACAACACGTAATGAGTTGGCATCATAGACTGACAACAGTTAGTTAACATATATAAAGGAAGAGACTGAAGAATAGACATGCTCAGAATCAAGTATAAACACCACACAGTCCAAGAATAACAACTCAAGTATATAAGGATCAAATAACCGAATCATAGCCTATGGTGAAGCACCTAACCACATGTCAGCCAATTTTCCATAATTTTTCAGAAAAACCACAATAGTAATCCGTAACCCCAAGTATTAGCCTAGGAAAAATCTCTACTCCTCGCGTCCATCAATTCCCAAGTATGTAATAATCAGACACACGACAATCTCAATGCAGTAACCGACCAGGAAGTCAATTTTCACGAGCACCGTACAATGCAATAGCTAACCACAACCAGGAATCATATATATAAATGAATGAAATATGAATGCAATGCAATGATACACGCATGCTTCGGGTAGAGGATCTCCATACCTCGACAGTCATGACCCGAGGGGGACCGCAATGTCTATGTACCTGTTGCGGCGCACAGCCCGATCCAAGTTAGTGTTGCGAAACATGCAACCCGATCCCAGTCAGTGTTGTGGAACGTGCAACCCGATCCCAGCCAGTGTTGCGGTACATGCAACCCGATCCAAGTAAGTGTTGCGGAACGTGCAACCCAGTCCAATATATGTATATATGTATGTGTTGCGGCATGCAACCCGATCAAAATATATGAGTATGAATGCATGCATGATATCAATGCCAACAAGAGTATATCAATCAATCATGCCACACATGGACACATCTCCTGATATCAATAACAAGTCAAGTTCTTTCCTCTGTCCAAGATAATACCAATAAGTGAGGGATAGCCATATCTCAATCATGATAAGATGACAAAGCATCTAATCTAATATCACACATGTGGCAACAAGCCAATAAATCACAATAAGGCAATACACCAAAATCAAACAATTGTACCACCTTAGGAATCCATCCCAACTTCATACCCGAAGGCGTACATGATTTCTCCGATGATCAGTAACTCTACATATGACTCGCTAACTGAAGTCTAACTAAAAGGTAAGCCATAACCTACCTGAAATGCCGAGCAGGAGCCATGAACCGTCAACCTTGGCCTTTCCCTTTCTTTGCGCCTCCAAATACTCCAAGTCTAACCATATTCAAATTTTGTAGTCGAAATCAAGAAGAACAATACCCATATTGCTATACTTCCAATTTAGGCCCAATTCTAACTATGCAAAATAGGGAAACAGACCAACAAGGGTAAAATAGGCAATTTGAAAGTGGAATAGGTGATTCAGGCTCTAGATAATCAAAACCCACTAATCAATTGCTAGATTAACTTAAGATTAAGCAAAATTCAGAATTTAATGAAACACCCAAGTTTGGGTATGAACCCTAACTTTCAATCCTCAAATTAATCACTAATAAAGGAATACTTAGGCCTATCAACAATAAATTTATCAAATTCTATGGTTATACTAGTCAATATCATCATCAATTTCCATTTAGGAAGTCTAGAACTCATTTCAAGAAATTATCATAAAAACTCATCTTCCCCCTTTGTTTCTAAAGATTTCTAGCATGAATTAAAGATTAAGGAAAGATAAAGAAATGGATTTAAGGTTAGGAGACTTACCCATAAGAGAAAGCAGCCAAAAACTCTCCAAATCGCCTCAAGGGATGCTTAGAACAAAGAAATAGAGTGATAGGAAATAAAGGGGTTCAACTAAGCATAAAATAAGATTCTTGTCCCGTCATCTACCGTAGCGGTTGGACTTCCGCTGCAACTGGCTCGCTATAGCGAGGCTCGACCCGCTACGACGGCCAACCTCTAACTCACAACGTTATGGCAGCTATCACGAGTCTGCCACAATGGATAGTCGTCCGCTGTGGCGACTCGCCATGAATTCCTCACATTCGCTACAGTAGTCGGTCTCTCACTACAGCGGGACTGCTACAGTGAGTCTTCTGCCGCAACACCGGACACCAGACATCAAAACAAGTCTAAACTCGAAATTCGACTATCACCCGAGGCCCCACAAGTTACACCTCACCCTCCCAGGAGCTAAGAACGTTCCATACTCGCAGACGTATTTTTGGGGAAGGAGCTTGTGGAAGGATAACATCATGAGCTTACTGTTACATTCCGTATTTTGTACCCTCGGGTAAGTCAAGGCAAGTGACACAAGTTGCTTATGAAAAATTTTAAGTGGGAATATTAAGAAAGGCGGGGTAAAAAGGTAAATTCGCAAATGACTCATGGAAATATGGAGAAAGGTTAGGGCCAAATTTGGAATGAAGGAAATGATTTTCATGAATTGTAAGCTAGAATTTTCAAGAAAAGGGGCCACTTAGCCGTGGACCCCACTTTCAAAACTGGCCAAATGAAATCAAGCCAAGAGGGGCAATATGTTTAATTACTATTGGAAGGGACTAAGTATATATATATGTGGAGAGATGATTTATTCATCTTATTTCCCTAGAATTTTCAAGAGTTAGAAAGCAAGAAAGAAAGGAGAAAAAGCTTGGCCATTCGGCCTTGGAAAAAAAAACCGAGAGAAAAAGAAGAGAATAACTTGTTCTTCAAGCCAAACAATCCCTTGAAGAGTTCTTAGTAAGGTGAAGTGATTTGTGGAGCAAGAAGAACTCATATCATACAAGTTGGCAATTTGAGCCAAGTGAAGAAGTGAGAAAAAGGTAAGGTTTAATTCTCTTCTTACGTGTTATGGATGTTTGAGTATGTTGTGTGCATGAAAATGGATTTAAATTCACGTGTTATGGGAGTGTGTGTGGTGCGCGTGAGTGTGTATGTGTTGTATGTGTTATGTTGTATTGTGTTGTGTTGTGTGTTGGTTGTTGTTGTAATGTATGGAAAATATAGAAATTCATGAAAAATATGCATATGGGGTGTGTTGGCCGAATGGTATGGATTATGGAAGGGGGTGGTGAATTGATTTTATTTAGAATGACAATTGTTGTTATGGTAGTTTCTATGATGTAAGAATAAGGATTTGATGGTTTGGAGGAGTGAAAAATTTGGTTGTTGGGATTGAAGTTGAAAGAAGGAAATATGTTGTTGTTGTTTCATGAAAATTAGAAGGTTATGAGTAAGTAGTATGTTAATGGTATTATTGGAATATCATGTGAATTCAATTGTATTGGGTTATATTGAATTGTATGGAATCAGTGTATTGAATTGCTTTGAAAAGAATTGAATTGAGTTGAATTAAAAATAAGTGGCTTGTTGGTATTGTTGGTTGACGATTTGGCCATTCTCGGATTTGTTGAGTGGTAATATGGCGAGTCGAATTCTCGGGGATGTTATATGTCTAGAGGAGATGCTGCAAATTTTGTTTATAGGCAAGTATTGGTTGAGATTAACAATTGGTAATTGTGACCAAATTGTAGATTTTGGCGAACTTGGAGCTTGAGTTTGGAGACGTGTGCAAAGCGGAAAAGGTAAAGTCCACCTCTCTTCCCCTTGGCATGTCCTAGTTATTCTAAGTCGAAATCCGACCCTCGGGAAAAGTCCTACCCCTCGGAAACGACACCTAAATTTGTTCATTTTCATTCAATAGAATTGAATCCATAACTTGTGTCAAGGTAAAGTAATGTTCAAACGTCCGAAACCTTTGTAAATGAAATCGGACCCTTGAAATCTTCGTGGGTGACCCAATGGGACATCGGGTTTTTATGGTCGTTACTCGAGTCTCGATGTACGTGCATATCGATTTCCATTACTTCTTTCATAGAAGCTTTATAACCTTGTTTTATGTTTTCTCGTGGTGTTCTTATCCATTGATGGTCTCGCCTTATAATGCTCGTTCCTTCAGGCGGAGCGACCGTGGTTATTCCATATGTCACCGACCTTACGTCCCTCCGATAGACACATGACTTTCTTTGTGCTCTCATGCATCTTGCTTATATGATATGTATATGACATGTATAAGATATGTACATGAAAATGGGAAATTTGGGGAAGGGACACATGTTGCGCTATAGACGCATCCCACAGTCCTTTAATTCCATCCGGACGCGGGATGCCGGTGCCGGACATATGTGGGCGAGCCGAGTATTCCTATGACTTGTTCTATTTTCACATGTATATGACAAGAAATGTTTTGAAAAAATATATATAATAAAGGGCACGACATCCGCCCGAGGCACTTAAGGTGGAGATTATCCTTTTTATATCGTTATATGATCTATGGATGTTTCTTTCATTGTTGTTACATGCTTCATCTCATTTTCATGGCTTATTTTGACAAAATGGGGCTATGCCACGCGAGAAATTGGTTCGAATTTTAATTTGGATTGTTGGTGTTGGGTACTATTTTGTGTATATATATGTAGACACGAAAGTCGGCCTTGTATTCGTGTTTAATTAGACGGATATGACGGATGTTTGGCAAAATTAGTCGCCGTGTAATATGTCGAATTACTATTACTTGTTTACATGTATCTATTAACGATAGTGGTTAGAAAAAAAATGCTAGTGTTCATACGGCCCACTTAGTGATAAGAATAAGACGTATAGGTTAACATTGGTATTCGTGACACCCTTACGCGGATGTCATGTTGTTACACCATGAAAGAATTTTGAAAATTTAGTGTCGTTCGTAAAAACTAATGTGAGCCCGGAGGGGCCATGGAACTCTTATAAGGCTAAGAATAGGTAAGTATTAAGAGAGTATCTAAAGGTTCCGTCGAAGTATCTAAGTGAAGTTCAGTTCGAGAGTCTAGTTTCCAACGTAACAAACTACCGATACAACATCGGAGATATAATTTTTCAAAGCTTAAGATTTAATGCAAAAAATACAAAGCCAACTTAAAAGCCCACTTAACCCGGAACTCAGCTTGGCCTCTATATATACTTCATTTTGTTCATTTCCTCAACTCCACAACCCTCTAGAAAGCTCCTAACACCTTCACACATTTCTCTGGCCAACACTTAGACAAATTTAGTTAATTCCAACACCAAATTAATGCGATATGTTGGATATCTTGCTATCAAGGGTGGTTGGGTCATCACAAGTAAGGGCAGAAATGTCAACTCAAGTGCCATATCACGCATGCAAGGCTAAACCAAGGTAAAATCCTCCCTATCTACTCCCAATTTAGAAAGATCCATTGTAAATATCTAGCTTGTAAAAGCCTACTAGCGTGAAGTAATCATGGAGATTCAATGAATCTCAATGGTTATTTTGACAAAATGATATGAAAATTTTATTGAAAGGTATATTTTATGAAGAATTCGTATTTTATGAGAAATATATACATTTTATGAAAAATCTAACTTTTATGAAAAGCCATATTTTTGTCGTGTTCTTTTTGACATATTGGGATGTCGAAACTAAGTTAACGTCCGTTTGTCCCCGAAGTTTATTGATTCTAGAAACAAGAGTTAACCCCGAAATGTCAAAGTGAGCCCGTTGGACCTCATGAAAGATTCCGTTTTCGCTACCAATTTCATGTTATTATAATTGTTATCATTTTTTATTGAGTCATTCTTTGACCTCGATATGAGTATATATTTTATGAAAAATCTATAAAAAAGATATTCAGGAGATATAAAACTAAGAACGTCTTGTCCCGTCACTCCGAAATGGCCTCATGAAAGATTCGATGTTATTTAATTGTTATCTTTGACTCATCATATATATATATATATATATATATATATATATATATATATATATATATATATATATATATATATATATATATATATATATATATACGACCTCATGCATTCATACATAGTATTTATGTATATCATTGACCCACAGAGTCAGTTCAGACATGCAGGTTGCACTCATATACCCTATGTTTTCTTATATCTCTTTCATATTACTTTCATGCTTTACATACTCAATACCTTGTCTGTACTGACGTCCCTTTCTCTCGGGGGGCGGCGTGTTTCATGCCGCTTCGGTAAAGATAGACAAATTTGATCCACCCCCGTAGATTGTCTTTGTTCGGTGACATTTAGCACCTATCGTTCAAGGTTTGTTGTGCTTTTGGTATGTTATTATTTTGTGTATATACAGGTATGTCGGGGCCCTGTCCCGACCTCTTTATGTCAGTTACTCTAGTAGAGGCTTGTAGACATTCATGGTATTGGTTAGGCCTAGCATAGCCCATTCGGCCTATATCCTCATTGTACAGTATTTTATAGTGGTCTATCGGCTTGCACAGTTCACGTCCAGCTTAGTCATATAGATAGTATGTTGTGGGCTCATTCCTTTTTTATTATATCTCTCATTATTTAGCAGATCTCCATCTGATGACTCTCGAGGTCCATTCTTAATTATGATTATGATAGGAAAGCATGTTTAGCGGTGCTCGGCAAGTAGGGCCCGGGTTCCCGTCATGGCCTCCAGTTGGGTCGTGACAAACTTGGTATCAGAGCAGTTGCATCCTAGCGTTGTCTACAAGCCATTTCTAGCAGAGTCTTATTTATGGTATGTTGTGCACCACACTTATAAATATGAGGTTGCAGGGCATTTAGGAAAACTACCTTTCTTTCTTATCTTAGATCAGGCGATAGAGCCGTACCATCAGGATTTCTTTTCTAATAACGTATTGTGGTTTCAGTGATGCCTGTGATAAGAAGAGCTAGCCAGAGAGGCAAAGTTGTGACAGATGAGGGTGCCAGTAGGGTGCCACCGCACCGCCGGCTAGGGGGCGAGTCTCGGTGAGGCCCCATCTCGGTCTTCGCAGCCCCTCTGGTTCCCGCCAGATCCTGAGGGTTGCGCGCTGACTTCTGGGGCCCCTCCACCTGATGCATCAGGCACGAAGATACGAGAGGCTATTCAGTTGTTGACTCAGTTAGTAACCACTCAGGCCAATCGTCAGAGTACGGGTACTGGTCATAGTGATAGGGCTGTGAGTGCCAAGGTTTGAGATTATATTAATTTTGACCCTCCAACATTCTTCAAGTCAAAACCAGATGAGGACCCGCAGGATTTTATAGATCAGATGCTGAGGACATTACGGTTAATGCATGCTTCAGATACTGAGTCAGTAGAATTAGCTTCATACCGGTTGTGAGATATTGTTGTTCAGTGGTATGAGACCTGGATGTCATCTAGAGGAGCTAATTCACCCCCACGCGTATGGCAAGAGTTCACAGAGGTCTTTATCCGCCACTATTTGCCACTAGAGATCTGACAGGCCTGAGCTGATAGATTCCTGAACCTTAGATAGTGGATCATGAGTGTTCTAGAGTACAGTCTTCGCTTTAATTCATGGTCTAGATATGCTTCAACTGTCATAGCTGAGATGGAGGATTGGGTTTACCTGTTCGTGAGCGGCTTGGGACCACACTTGATTGATGACTGCATGACGGCCTCACTTCAGACAGGTATGGATATTTCTCGCATCCAGGCGCATGCTCAGAACCTTAAGGAGCTTAAACAGCAGCGGAGGACCGAGCACGAGCATGATAGGGGTCAGAGTAACAAAGCTAGATCTTCAGGATTTGTTGAGTTCAGAGGTGGTCAGAGCCAGCATTTCACTAGGCGTTCAGCCTATTCAGCGGCTAGTGCGCCTTCACAGTTCCCAGGACCCAGGTTTGATAGACCCACTCATTTTGAGCCAGCCCAGAGTTCCAGGGCTTTCAGTTCCCAGGTCAGGGGTGGTTCTAGTCAGATGAGGCCATCTTTACCGCGATGTTTTCAGAGTGAAAAGTTACATGCTAGGCAGTGCCGCTTGGGTTTAGATGTTTGTTATACATGTGGTCAACTAGGCCACATTATGTGAGATTATCCATTGAGAGGTGGTGGAGGTGTAGTTCAGTCGACTCGATCTACAGTGGTTCTTCATCATCTGTACACCCTCTTGGGAAAAGTTCTCAGACATCAGCTAGTCGTGGTAGAGACAGAGGTGGAGCGTCCAGTTCGAGCAGTCCTCAGAACCGCATTTACGCATTAGCTGGTCGACAGGATCTTTAGTCTTCGGCCGATGTTGTTGCAGGTATATTATCATTATTTTCCCATGATGTATATGAGTTGATAGATTCAGGTTCTACATTTTTATATTGCTACTCCTTTTATTGCTGGTCAGTTTGGGGTGAAACCCGAGTCGATTAAACCTTTTGAGGTGTGGTTAGCCAATGATAGCTAGACGGGTATACAGATATTGTGTAGTTATAGTTTGTGATCGTCACACTGTAGCAGATTTGATTGAGTTAGATATGGTAGACTTCGATGTGATTATAGGTATGGATTGGTTAGCCTCTGGTTATGCTAATGTCGATTGTCGAACGAAGATGGTTCGACTTCAGTTTCTAGGAGAGCCAATTCTAGAGTGGAAGGGTAATACAAAGATCGTCGAAAAGTAAGTTTATTTCCTATCTCAAAGCAAGGAATATGATTTCCAAATGTTGTATTTATCATATAGTCTGGGTTCGGGATACAGAAGCAAAGTCACCGACTCTTCAGTCTATTCCAGTGGTTAATAAGTTTCCAGATGTATCTCTGAACGAGCTTCGAGGTCTTCCGTCAGAGCGGGAGATTGACTTTTCCATCGACGTATTACCAAATACTCAGCCAATATCTATTCCTCTTTATAAGATGGCGCCGCCGAGTCAAGGAACCGAAGGGAGCGCAAGGATTTGCTTGAGAAAGGCTTTATCGCCTAGTACGTCCTCGGGGGAGAAATAGTGTTATTTGTGAGGAAGAAAGACTGCTCCTTATGAATGTGTATTGATTACAGGAAGTTGAATGAGGTGACAATAAAGAATAAGTATCCACTCTCGAGGATTGATAATTTATTTGATTAGTTGCAGGGTGCTAAATAGTTCTCAAAGATAGATTTGAGATCAGGGTATCACCAGGTGAGGGTTAAAGAGAAGGACATTCCAAAGACAGCTTTCAGAATCCGATATGGTCACTTTGAGTTTCGTGTAATGTCATTTGGGTTGACTAATGCCCCGACGGTATTTATGGATTTGATGAACAGCGTATACAGGCCCTTTCTAGATTTGTTCGTGATTGTGTTTAGTGATGATATTTTAGTATACTCTCGATCAGAGGCAGAGCATGCAGATCATTTAAGTGTTGTCCTTAGAGTCCTTCAAAATCGGAAGTTGTATGCAATGTTCTCTAAATGTGATTTCTGGTTGAACTCGCTGACTTTTCTTGGGCAAATTATTTCAAATGAGGGTATCAGGGTGGATACGCAGAAGATTGAAGCCGTGAAGAATTGTCCTAGACCCACAACACAGACAGAGGTTCTTAGTTTTTTGGGTTTGGCTGGCTATTACAGGGGATTTGTAGCGGGTTTCTCCTCTTCGTACTGACGATGAAGTGGACTCGTAAATCGCAAAGTTCAGCCGGACCGATGCTTCGAGAGCGTCGGAGTCGAAGAACAAAGCTGACTTCGCACCGGCCGACACTTCCAGAGGGATCGGACGGCTATGCTATTTATTGTGACCCTTCAGGCCTTGGGTTAGGTTGTGTGTTAATGCAACACGGTAAGGTTATAGCTTATGCTTCAAGGCAGGATTGGAATCACGAGAAGAATTACCCGACCCATGATCTATAGTTAGCCGCGGTGATTCATAAATCGAAGATGTGGAGGCACTACTTGTATGGCGTTCGCGATATCTATACTGCACCATAAGATCCTTCGCGATATCTTCAAGCTGAAAGGGTTGAATTTGCGTCGAGGCGATGGTTGGAGATATTGAAGGATTATGATGTCAACATCTTGTATCATCCTGGGAAGTCGAACGTAGTAGCCGATGCCCTTAGTCACAGATCCATGGGTAGCTTATCATGTGTTAACCAGAAAACAGAGAGCTAGTTCGTGAGCTTCAGAAGTTAGCTAGTCTAGTAGTTCGATTATTGGACTCGGGCGATACAGGGGTTACTATTCAGAATTTAGAAGTCTCATCTTTGGTAGTCGAGGTTAAGGACATCCAGTACGAGGATCCTATGTTAGTTCATTATAGAGACACAGCTCCTCAATAGAAGAAGTCACCATTTGAGATTGTTGTAGATGGAGTCCTCAGATATTGAGGCAGACTGTGTGTTTAAATTAGAATTCACTTCCCATAAGCTTTGGAAAGTCCTCACATAGTGAATCATTTGTGGCTCCAAAGATGATTTCATCGACATACACTTGTAGAATCAACAGACTTCTTCAGAGTGTTGCCAATCTTTCCTCTGATGAAACCATTTTCAAGCAAAAATTTTAAAAATATTTCATACCAAGCTCGAGGGGCTTGTTTCAGACCATATAAAGCTTTGTCAAGTTTGAACACATGTTCTGGATGCTCATGATTTTCGAAGCCAGGAGGTTGCTTAACAAACACTTCTTCCTTTAAATACCCATTCAGGAAGACGCTCTTGACATCCATTTGGAACAGCTTGAATTCCCTATGGGATGCAAAAGCTATAAGAATCCTGGTTGCCTCCATTCTAGCCACGGCAGCAAACGTCTCGTCATAGTCTATTCCTTCATCTTGATTATAGCCTTGAACTACCAGTCTTGCCTTTATTCTGGTGGTATTCCTAAGCTCATCAAGCTTGTTACGAAACACCCACCTGGTGCCTATCACAGTCCTATCTGATTGTCGAGGAACCAACTGTCATACTTTGTTTCTTTCAAATTGATGAAGCTCTTCTTGCATAACAGCTATCTAGTCGACATCTTTTAAGGCTTCTATGATGTGCTTAGGCTCAATTTGAGACAGAAATGCTGAAAAGTTTCTTGCCTTAGATCTGGTTTGAATGCTTGAGTTTAGAAGAGTAATTACATTGTGAAGGGGGTGAGATCCTATGAGCTTCCAGGTGGATGTTTGAATAGCAAGAGTAGATGGACCATCTTCTTCATTGTTGGATCCGTTTTTAGCATCCATTGATACATTTCTACCACTTCCTTGATTAGCTTCGGGTTTCGATACAAGATTTGTCACTCTCTGTGCAGGCCTTTAGGGTAGTGATCCGAGAGGCAGTTCCTCTGCCCTCTTCCGGAGAATCATCAACATTTTCTTCATTGATCGGTTTGATTTGATTTATCAGCTAGTCTTCCCATTGGAGATTTCAATGTCTTCATCTGGAACTTTTGGGAAAACTCCATCTTCCTCTTCATCATGTGGAACCCTGATATCTCCTTGAAAGATAGACTCATCGAAAATTATATGCACACTTTCCTTCTCAGTTTATGTCCTTTTGTTGTAGACTTTGTATTCTTTGCTATGAGAAGAGTACCCGAGGAAGATACCCTCATCACTTTTGGCATTAAACTTTCCCAGAGCTTCCTTGCCGTTGTTGAGTACAACGCATTTGTAGCAAAAAGCTCTTAAGTAAGTCAACTTGGGCTTTCTTTGATTTAACAGCTCGTATGAAGTTTTTTCAAATAGACATCTGATCATGCCTCTGTTTATTACATGACAAGCAGTGTTCACAGCTTCAACCCAGAAACTTTTGGACACCCCACTAGCTATTAAAATTGTTCTTACCATATCTTCAAGAGTTCTGTTTTTTCACTCCACAACACGATTTTGTTGAGGTGTTCTAGGGGCAGAAAAATTATGACTGATGCCATTTTTAGTACAGAAATCGTCGAATTGAGCATTATCAAATTCAGTCCCATGATCAGATAAAATGCTCGCGACAAGGGTCCCAAGCTTTACTTGGATCTCCTTAACGAAGGCGTGAGCACACAAGAAATGTTTCATTTTTGCTTTTCAAGAACAAGGTCCAGTTGAACCTATAGTAGTCATCAATGATTACAAAGATATATTTCTTTCCTCCTTTGCTGGGTATTCTCATTGGTCCACAGAGATCCATATGAAGAAGTTCAAGGGGCCTCGAGGTACTTACTCCTTTCTTGGGTTTAAAAGAAGATCTCGCCTGCTTCCCTCTTATGCAAGCATCTCAAGTATTGTGATCCTTAAACTTTGCCTTTGGTAGTCCACGAACCAGGTCTTTCACAGCAAGTTTGTTTAATAACGAAAAACTCGCATGCCCCAATCATCTATGCCAGAGCTCAGGATCTTCCTCAATCGCACTCAGGCAGGTCAAATCACTTCTGTCTTGGGAGCCAAAGTCTGCAACATATACATTTTTGAATCTCTTGGAAACCAGAACCACTTCATTAGTTTTTAGACTTGCGACTGTGCAGGAGCAAGACAGGAACTTGACTTCATTTCCTCTGTCACAGATTTGAGACATACTTAATAGGCTATACTTCATACCATTTACGACGTATACATTTTCTATGGCATGAGCAAGTGTCCTCCCGACTTTGCCTACTCCAAGAATGTACCCCTTCTTACCGTTTCCAAAGAATACACTCCAACCTTCAAAAGCTTTAAGTGAGAGAAAGTTATCCTTTTCACCGGGCATGTGCTTTGAGCAGCCGCTGTCCATGTACCATTTTTGACCCCCTCCATCTGTTTCATGCTTGACTTTCTCATCTTCACCATCTGGATCTGACTTGGCCATGAGTGAGACGATTGAGTCATATTCATCTTATGCTTACTTGGGAATGAAGTTCTTTTTGCTGGATCTTTTGTCCCTTATAATCATCCTTTGAAACTTGCGGGTGAAATGTTCCATGTTGGATTCATCATTTGTCCGTGGTGGTGTCATCAACGGGTGTCCTTCTTCTGAGTTTGGTAGAGCAGCCATTAGACTGAGGATCCTTTCTAGGTGTTAGCCTTTTAGAAAGGGCCTGCTCTGATACCAATTGATAGAGGCCTTGCATTTACCAAACAGAATATGAAGGGACCTGGTTGTCTATCAGTTCCCGTGTACAGTGCAGATGTTACCGTGAAAAACTCCTTGCTCAAGGGATTAAAAACCACAACCTACCCCAGTAGGAGCAAGCAACTCCACTTAGCTAACTCTAGCTAAGGACACTAATACACTTAGACTACACTTAGCTTAGTGTATCACTCAAAAGCTTGTGAAAACATACTTCCAACAAGCTGACTTTGAGACTTTTAAATATCTACGAACAGCTTCTCAAACAAAAGAAGTAGGTTTACAATTTAAGTACAAATGAAACAAAGCTTAAGACAAACTAAGAGACTTGGATATCTTCAGAGTGAGCATCTGGTCCTTCAGTTTGTTCTCAGCTCTGTTAGTTGAACACTTGGGAATCTTGTGACGGCTACACTTTTTAAAGTGATTTTAGGTTTTCCAAGTGATGTACAATATGTTGGAACATGTTGAATATATATTGGGGAACATGTGGGATGTGATAATGACTTCTCATCCAAAGTTTGACCCGAGGAATGGGCTGCAGCACTATTGTTGTACAGTCCAACTTTACTGTCACACCCCGACGAGGGGCATGATGGGCACTTGACCCTATCAGCCGAGTACCACCTCACGTGACATAATATAACCTTAATACAATAATCCTGATCGTAATCATTAGCATGTACATATAAGAGCACCGGCACACAGGAAGGCCCAACACAAGGATAACATAACCTCTTTGTGAACAATCGTATACATAAGCTAGCCGACAAGGCCGCAACATGAACATCATAAAATATCATACAGCCGCCCAGGCTATAACATGTGTATCATAAGTATAATGAAATTATGCATGACTCCGACACCCACTACCACGCGTTCTGAGCCTCTAGGAGTACGTACATCTCGTCATTTACATAAGCTCGGACTCGATAAATACCCGACTAGCAAGCCGGTATAATGGTACTCGACGTCCCGCCGAAACCGGCGATCCTACGGATAAATTCTTCTCCCTTTCCGCACATCGGGACACAACGCATGAAATGCAGCGCCCCAGGAAGTGGGACGGTTAGTACGGATAAAAGTACTGAATATGTAAGGCAGGAAAGTAATGACATCAGTAAAATATAAATGTAAACATGGGAGAATAGTGATAACTGGTAACCTGTGACATCTGAAACCATACAATATGCCATGCATGAGAAAATCATTTTTCATATGCAACATATACATATACCGGCCCTAGTGGGACTCGGTGTGAAGCGTACCCGGCCCTTTCGAGACTCAATGTGAAACGTACCCGACCTTTTCAGGACTCGGTGTGTATATCATCATCCTCCCCGCGTCTGGGAAAACATCATTATATCATAACATATCCGGCCCTAATGGGACTCGGTGTGAAACGTCCCCGGCCCTTACAGGACTCGGTGTGAATACCCAACTAATCAGTGGTTGCACATCTACGTGTCGTACCCGGCCGACTAGCGTGGCTCGGTGGAGTAAAATAGTGCATACATATATATATATATATATATATATATATATATATATATATATATATATATATATGTATATATATATGCATGAGAGTCAAAGAAGTGACATTGGGCCTTTCGGAGTGACGTAAGGTCGTTGTACCTCCGAATATATTATGGGACACGTATCGAGGCCAAGGAATGACTCAAATGATAATACTCACATTAACATCATCAGGATTTTTCATAAAGTATATGGACGGTTTAATAGGAGTCAATGAACGACTTAGTTGGGAACATTAACTTAATTTCGTAAAAATACCGAAAATTTTCGTAAAAATAGAGATTTTAGGAATTCATAAAATATATGTACTTCTCATAAAATACGTATTTTTGTAAAATATATATATATTGTAAAATGTAGGAAATCCGGAATAGACTCGAATGGATTGATAATGCACGCTAGGGGTTCATGCCAAGGAAAGCGATAGCGAAACCTTACATACCTTTATCTTCCAAAAACGTGACTTGGAGGGATTCCTTATTCCAACGTTGGTCCTTTCCCCCCACCTAAATACAGATATAAGATCTTGGTTAACTCTTGTTTTGCTTGCATGTAAAATCTTAAGTACTATATCTCAACTATTTCGGGGTTGCAGAAAATCGAGAAGCATTTCCTCTATTTTTGGGACATCCCAAGTGCCGACAACAACACCAACAACAACAATACAACAATACCAATATTAACCCATATCGATTTCCATGGGATTTTATCAAAAATTTCCGTCATGAGATTAATTCCGTTAATTTTGCCAAAACGCCATAATTCACGAATTTATCTTCGAATTTAACAAAAACCCAACACCATCAATCCAAATTCCAATTCAATTTCCATACTAACTTGTCAAAATCACCATTAAAATCCATCAACAACAATTTCCATAGATTTATTTCACATTTCCACCAATTCGAATTATTACGAGTTAGATCTACCGAGATTTACTACGGATCTTTCTAAATTACAAGTAGATAAGGAGGATTTTACCTTGGATCAGCCTTGCATGCATGTTATGGCACTCGGGTTGGTTTCTCTGCCTCTTTCTATGATGATCCGTTGGCGGAACTTGCGATTTACGAGCCTACCCGCACTTTCCGAGCTTGGATTTTACTAAAAATGGCTAAGTGTGGATGAAAGGATGTTGAGAGGTGTTCCTAGAATCTTCTAGGTGTTTGATATATTGAGAATGGGGCAAAATAAATGATAAGGGGTATATATATGTGTGCAAGTCAGGTTTGGGCCGAATTAGTGGGCTTTAAGTGAGTTCTAGAATTTTTCGCACAGGTTCGCGCGCTTCTAGCAGTCCGTTTTAAAATGCCCATAACTTCCTACTCTGATGTCGTATCGACAAACGGTTTGTTGCGTTGGAAACTAGACTCGATAAACTTCAATTTGCATAATTTATTCACTCCATAACTCTTCATATGCTAGGAGATTTATCCTGCTCAATTTGGACCAGAAATTTCTTTCGAAATCTTGCCAAGTTTTTCCCAAAGCTTTGACAACTAACTTTCTTCAATCCGCTTGGCCTCGGAACCTTTAGCTATTCTCTTAATACTTGTTAGAAGTATTTCTTAGCCTTATAAGAGTTCCATGGATCCTCCGAGCTCATGTTAGTTTACTAACGGCACTAACGATATGAAATTCTTCTAAGGTGTAACACCCGTTCGTCAGGACTTATATCCCGCGTACGCTCAAGACGTTATCCTTCCATAAGCTCCTTCTCCGAAAATACGCCATGTTCTTAGCTCCTAGGAGGGGCAAGGTGTAACATTTACAGCTGTTTAAAGCTGTGCCACTGAGTGCGCACGGTATATTCAAAACAGATCGCCGACCAGGTCTCTTGTCGGTTCCCCATCAGTTTGTCAATTATCAAAACATAGGATCATAGGGTGCACCTTATCAGGAACCACAAAAGAACCCAACTACAACTAAAGAACTAGATGGATAAATCTTGATAGTCGTTTCGATAGTTGGCTCTTCTTGAGATGAAGGTGTTGACGGCGCTCACGCTTCTCTCTTTGTTGGAGTATTTGTGATAGTGGCTTTCCCAGATCCAATGCTTTATCGTGTTGTGTATATATAGTAGTAGTATTCGCTGCCTTCAATGATTGAAACCGAGAAGGTTTTGGTTTCATTCATTATACCCGAAAATCAAACCTTGTTTGACTTGGATCTTCCTTTCTTTCATGTTTGCTCGTCGGCTTCCTTGTCCTACTATAATGCTAATTTCCATGTTTATAAACTTATGGTATATTTTAGAATATTACCATAACTGAAATCCAACTCTTCCTTGAATAGGAATTAGTCAATATTCCATCTTCTCCAATGTCGGCATGAAATAGCTTGACTCTCCGCCATTGCGTACGAACCAGCTCCGTTGAGCAATTCTTCTAATTGTTGTGACTGCTCCACTAAATCCTTTGGAGATCTGATTGGATATCTGGTTCTTCAATTGAATTCCTTCTTATATCTCCTGTTGATTGTCTCAGATATATTGTTTATCTAATCATCGAAACTTCAATGTTAAGCCCATGATTATTGAGCCAGCAGCTACTCAACAGATTTCCACAACGACAACGACAACAACAACAACAACAACAACAAAAAAAAAAAAAAAAAAAAAAAAAAAAAAAAAAAAAAAAGGGAAGAAAGAGAGGCTTTTTAACATTGTGATACATCAAAAGATTTGCTCTCTTCATTATCACTAACATGCAACAGATACCCAAATACCGATTATTAATATCATACATGCTTTCTTATCACACAATGCATACCCACATACCAATTATTAATATCTTACAGGGTTTCTTATCACACACAATGCATGTCCTTGCAAAACATAAGTTGGGGACAATATTATTTTAAAGTAATAATTGTTATTAACACAACAAATAGCTGGCCCTTCCTTGCTGTTACTTGAGAGCAGTGACGTCATGGCCCTTGATTGTCCTCTTCCTTGGCAAACTCGATAAATATCTTTCCATCCATCGTTTTGGACATTCCATATCTAATCAAATCAAGAAACTTAACCCTTTTATACATGCTTGGACGTTGCTCATATATCATTGTCTTAATTGGCTCCAATTCCCTTGTGTCAGCTGGAAACACGTTCGTCGCAATAGATACTCGGACTTTATCCTTGTTAGTTACAGCCCTATGTTCAATGCTCTTGTACATCCCATTACTCCAAATCTGTCACTCAAGTTATCAAGCTCAATTATTGCAAGGAAATAACATAAATCAGATAATGTGTGTATACTGACAAATGAAAAGAATTATATTGCTCTCTTGGTCCTTCAACTATTTAGTAAATAAAAAAAAAATATATCATCTTTTACTATGTAAATATTTATATAGGATGATCATACAATCTATCATGTACTTTTACTCATGAGATTTTTTCGACACGTTTTGCCCCATAATCTTATGTAGCATATATAGATTTAAAATTGTCACAACTAAGAGTGGACATAGTTTGAGCCAACCTGAAATCCAACTATTTTTGGATTATGCATTAGACTTTGAATTTTTTGAGAAATGTATGGATTTTGGATTGCATATAAGATTTAGTACTACCCGAAAATCTAAAAAAAAATTGTCTTATATTAAGCCCTACTCATATCATATGTATCCAATACTAATAAGTCAAATTTCCAATGGTCCAATAGATTAGCACCCTGCAGCCCTACCCATTACAGTATTAAGCCTAATATGGAATTACACGGCATGGGTGGCAGGGTGATCTCAATCCTTGTTAACTGTACAAAATTATACATTCTAAGGATCAAACTATTAAGTGAATTGAGGTTGTTAATTTGTTATGGTCTGTCTTAGAGGCTTAAAAGTCAAAACTGAAAATCCGAAATACCCAAACCAATTGATCCAAAACCGAACATAAAAATTCTAATACAATCTGATTGGATTTGGATCGTAATTTCTTCAATCTAAAACCCCATATCTAAACCACAATTGTCATATCCAATCGGACTAATCCGAAAGGCCTAAACCAGGGGCAGATCTACTAAGGCCCGAGGGGGGTGTCACGCAACCCGCAAGCTTCAGTAAAAACGTACATCATGTATATATGTATTATATAAAATCATATGAAATAAATAGATTGCCAGCCAGAAAAATAAATGACCCCAAGGTGCCAGGGGCAAAAGGCCGAAGTTGCCTCCTTGATGATGAGGGCTCGAAGCTTCACCCACAACATTTAATTAAATTTTTGGCTTGTTGCACTAAATAGACAGCATAGGCTCACAACAGCACAAATACACGGTAAATTTCACAAATTTAGGAACCCATTTATGCTAGTTAGTATTAATTATTATATATTTTACATTTAAAATAAAATTTATCTTAATGAATGAGATTGACTGCACAACTTTAGAAATCCATTTATATCAGTTGCCTCTTTCCTTTTCTTTTTTCTTATTTTGTTTCCTTAAATCCTCTTGACTTGTTTTTAATTATTAATACTGTTGACTGTCTTTATTCATTAATTCTCGACTTTTTTTCCTGTCTTATATATTAGTTATTTGCTTAAATATAAAAAGGTAAAATATCATAATTTTTATAATCCAAAAATATTCTCTCTCCCATCAGAACAAAAACCCTCGTGTGTCAACTTGTTATAGTTATTACTCCCTTCGTCCCAACTTAAGTATCTTAGTTTGTTTAAACACAAGTTTAAGGAATAAAAAGAAACTTTTGAATCTTGTGGTCCTAAACTAAAAGATGTGTTTAATGTACTAAAATGTCTTTAATCTTGTGGTTTTAAACTTGTCTTGTGTTTAAATTGCCAACTTACTAAATATAGAAAAGGACACTCTTTTTGGGACAGAACAAAAATAAAAGTAAGACATTATAATGGGACGGAGGGAGCATATGTTTTTCCATTCGATCCATTTGGCTAAGATAAATTGAAAAGACGAATAACCCGACCCTAAGCCCAACATTGATCAAACCGGTCAATAAATTTACTCTATTTGGATGCAAAAAATTATGGCACCCGGAACCTCTAAATCCTAGAGCTTCCTCTAGCTTGAACGCCCACCCCTTCACTCACAACATATATTTATATTTATGTGATAAAAAACACTAAATTTCTCCACTTAAACAGGAAATATATAGTCTATTTTATATTTAACGATCTGTTAAATTTGTTGGAGTTTATCAATGGAGAGCTAATCTAAATCAATTAAAGCTTAAAAGAATGTCATACAGAACAAAATAAGCTAATAGAGAGGATAAAAGTGAAAATATCCCCCTAAGTAAGAGCAAAAGGCTCATATATACCTCAATGCAATCACCAACGTTAACAAGTATGGCATTAGGAATAGGGTGAACGGGGATCCATGTTTTATTGTGGTTAATGTGGAGTCCAGTAATATCATCATCTTGTAGGAGTAAAGTGATGGATGTGGCATCTGAATGTGGTCCAATTCCTAGAACAAGATCAGGATTTGGACATGGTGGATAGTAGTTCATTCGCACTGCATGCTTCATTTCTCCATGCATCTCTTTCAGAGTCTTTCTCTCTAATCCCAACAATAATGATATGTTCTCTAATATCTCATCACGTACCCTTTCCAAATTTGAAGAGTACTCCTCAACTGCTTCCCTATAACAACAACAATAAATGCCTTAAACGTGTCATGATATTTCTACGTACGACCATAGTTAGCTTATAATACATACTTGAAACCTGGTAATTCTGGCCAGACCATGGTTTTCCTTGATTTGAGTGGATATATAATGAGAAACATTATGTCAGACCATTCTAGTGTCTGCTCTTCTGAGTGTACAAAAGCTTGACCATATCCATGGAGATCATCTTTTTCCATGGCATATTTCTTTTTTTCAATCAATGGAAGTTCAAAAAAACGGGATACAGCTTTCTTCACATTCTGCATCACCTCTTTTGTAATCCCATGGTTTAATAGCTACAAATAAAAGAAACAACATTTACGAACATAAACCAAAATTCCTTTGCACAAAACTAAACTGTGCATATATATATATACCTGGAAGAAACCCCATTCTTTGCATGCCAAGTGCATCTTTTTTCGTTCATCTTCGTTTCCATCAGCAAGAAGTGAAAAATTGATGATTGGGATTTCAGCTGACTCTTGAGATGGTTTAAAATTAGTAATTGGTCTGTTCTCATTGTTCTGTATATATCTCTTGGGAACCTCTTTAGCATCATTTCTCACTAGTTCTTGAACACTAGGCACTGGCAATGAACTTCCCCAAGCAATTTTCTCGTACTTGAGTTCATCATTGCTCTTTTCATTTTGTGTATCCATTTCCTGCCCAGCTTATTGAATTGGTTTTTACTCCCCTCAATAGCAGTCGGGAGTAATGAATATATATATATCAAAATTCTTTGGAACTTTTTAGTTGATTTAATAGGCTAGCTAATCAAATTACTCCACATAACTCCTCACATGTAACATGGCAAACAAAAAATACTAACAGGTGTGTTTGTATCCATATGGTTGGACTCTGAAAGAGAGACAAACAATTTACGTGTTGTTTTCTTCTATCTTATTGAATAAACAAAACAAGTAATGTATTAGCAGTCAATGAATATATATATATATATATATATATATTTAAAGGTTATATATATTTAAAGGGGTATATATATGTGTGTGTATATATATATTCTAACTATATAGAAGAGCCAGTTTGGCTCAGTTTCGTCGTCCGTCCAATTTTTTTTTAAGTGGGCCCCACCACCCCCTTAAGCATTAAAAAAAAAGTGTGGTCCCCATATTAAACAACAAACAATATTAAAAAAAAAAAACACCAACCAATATTTAAAAAAAAAAAAAAGTGAAACCCACCATCTCCAAACTCACGGAGAAAAAAAAGTATATTAACAAAATCAAGTAATATAAAAAAAAGTGAATCTCATATTAAAAAAAACAAACAATATCAACAAAACTTCTGTTTTGTATTCGTGTGTTTTAGATACGGATGGAACCCACCATCTCCAAACTCACGAATTGTGGTCCCCATATTAAACACCAACCAATATTAAAAAAAAAAAAAAAAAAAAAAAAAAAAAAGTGGAACCCACCATCTCCAAACTCACGGAGAAAAAAAGTATATTAACATATAAAAAATAAAAAGTATATATATATATATATATATATATATATATATATATATATATATATATGGTCCTATATTAAAAAATCAATATTAAAAAAAAAAACACCAACCAATATTTTTAAAAAAAAAAAAAAAAGTAACAACCCGCCATCTCCAAACTCACGGAGAAAAAAATGGACCCCGTATTAACAAAATCAAAAATAAAAGAAAAAAAGTATATTCCCATATTAAAAAAACAAATGATGTCAAAAACAAGTGCGTATTCGTAGTTTAGTATAATAAAGTATAAATACGGAACAAACAAAGTGGAACCCACCGTCTCAAACTCACGTATATATATAAAAAAAAGTGAATCCCATATAAAAAAACATATGTATATATATATATATAAAATATATATATTAATATATATATATATATATATATATATATATATATATATATATATATATTATATGCATAAAAAATAGTATATGTCCATATGTATTTAAAAAAAGTATATATATATATATATATATAATGTTATTCATAGAAAACGCTAATATAATAAAGTAAATTGTGTTTTGAACATAAATAACACGTATTGTGTATATATATATATATTATATGTGTATATATATATATATATATAAACGTGGGTATATACCATATATATATATACATTAACATGTATACACACACACACTAATACACACATATATATATATATTAATGCATAAAAATAGTCTTAAATAATCACTGGAACTTTGCACTAGTTGATTTATATATACACACACAAGTAATGTATTAGCAGTCGGGAGTAATGAATATATATATATATATATATATATATATATATATATATATATATATATATATATATACACACACATATATATACCCCTTTATATATATATATATACACACACATATATATACCCCTTTAAATATATATAACCTTTAAATATATATATATATATATATATATATATATTAATGTATTAGTAGTCGGGAGTAATGAATATATATATATACCCCTTTAATCTTTACTCTTCACTTTTTAGTTGATTTAATAGGCTAGTTAATCAAATTACTCACATGTAACACGGCAAACAAAAAATACTAACAGGTGTGTTTGTATCCATATGGTTGGACTCTGAAAGAGAGACAGACAATTTACGTGTTGTTTTCTTCTATCTTATTGAATAAACAAAACAAGTAATGTATTGTCTGTATCAACATTGTTTAAGGAATATCTAAGTAAAGAAAGGAAAAGAAAGATTGTCCTCAAGTGGAAAATTAACTAATTAAAAATTGAGGATAGCTACTTTGTAAACACTCCATCGAAGATCTTGCTGATGGAGATTTTGTATGTTATTGCATTATGCCTGTTCTTCTTTCTTATCAAATAACACCAAGCAATCTAAAAAATAAAAAATAAAAAAAAGGAAGAAAAAAAAGTGGAACTCACCATCTCCAAACTCATGGGAAAAAAAAAAAGTGGACCCCATATTAACAAAATCAAGCAATATCAAAAAATAAAATAAAAATTGAACCCCATATTAAAAAAAATATAATGTTAAAAAAAAAGTGCAGACTTTGTATTCGTAAATATATACTAATATAATAAAGTTTTAGATACGGAACACAAGCTACAATATTATATTAATCGTGTTTTGAACATAATATATATATATATATTATATGAAAAATAGTGAAACCCAAAAAAAAAAAAAAAGTACACCCCATTCATTTCAAACACAGGGGAACTTATCGTGCACACTGCTAGCGGTCGGGAGTAATATAATATATATATATATATATATATATATATATACACACACACATATATATACCCCTTTATATATATATATATATACACACACATATATATACTTTAAATATATATAACCTTTAAATATATATATATATATATATATATATATATATTAATGTATTAGTAGTCTAATGAATATATATATATACCCCTTTAATCTTTACTCTTCAAAATTCTTTGGAACTTTTTAGTTGATTTAATAGGCTAGTTAATCAAATTACTCCACATAACTCCTCACATGTAACACGGCAAACAAAAAATACTAACAGGTGTGTTTGTATCCATATGGTTGGACTCTGAAAGAGAGACAGACAATTTACGTGTTGTTTTCTTCTATCTTATTGAATAAACAAAACAAGTAATGTATTGTCTGTATCAACATTGTTTAAGGAATATCTAAGTAAAGAAAGGAAAAGAAAGATTGTCCTCAAGTGGAAAATTAACTAATTAAAAATTGAGGATAGCTACTTTGTAAACACTCCATCGAAGATCTTGCTGATGGAGATTTTGTATGTTATTGCATTATGCCTGTTCTTCTTTCTTATCCTATGTATTGGAAATCTTACTGGGGAACTTATCGTGCACACTGCTTGGACCTGTTAACTATATTAGTTGACATATGTATACTGCGCTTCCTATATGGTAGTAGTTGTTTCCATCCGTCCCATTTTATATGAGTTTGTTTGACTAAGCACAAAGTTTAAGAAGATTTTTGAAACTTATAGTATAAAACAAATCATAGGAATTTGTGTAGCTATGTGTTATTCCATTTAGGGTAAAAAGATAAATCTAAAGTTGAATTGTTATGACATATAAAAAGGTGTCATTCTTTTTTGAACTAATCTACTAAAAAAGAAAGAGTGTCACATAAATTGGGACGGAAGGAGTACTCTATATTTGGGGAGTCAAATTATTTTTTAAAACTATAATTTTTAGTAATATATGGCAGTGAGTTTAATTTTTATAACATCATTAACTATAAACAAATAAAAATCAAAGGTGTGAATTATAGTAATTTTTATGCTATATGTCCAATATTTGTTGGTCATAAAATATTGAATTTAGAAAGGTCTTTATATATACAGCTCCTGGAGAATCATTTTTGCAATTTAGAATGTTCTTTTCAGAATTTGATGTTGCAATTGTTAAATGTTATCTTTCTATATCCTTAACAATAACTAGTATCGTACCCCGCGTTGCGCGGGAACGCGTTAGAAAAAAAATCATAAAAATTATTAGCTTATTTGCTTGATCATATTAAAAAATTTATTACTTTATTAATTGTGAAATTTAAACTATTTGATACACGGTAAGAGAAAAAATTAATTAAGATTGTTGAATAGAAATATATGAGTATTTCCGTTGATCTTAAGTTCTTCCCCCTATCACGTTCATATTTGTTATGAATAATATTAGCCATTTGTTTAGATCCTTCAAGAAAAGAAAAAAATTTCTCAGGAATAGGAAGACTTATAGTTTAACTTCTACAACGGGAACCTTTTAGTTTTAGTTATTCCATAAAAATGCTTTTTTTAGCATAAAAATGTATCATTTGATTAAGAAATAAGCATGTTGCAGTATGTTCGAGGCCTCTTAGGGAATATATGTATGAATTAAGTTAAACTATTTCAATTCACACAAACATCATGGCCACATCTACCAAATTCAAATCATCAAATTGGTAATGATTTGCAACACTTTGCTAGCGTAATATTGAATGTATCTCCTACAAAAACTGAATGGATTAAAATTCTTCACCTAAAACACATATCCGTTTAGATTCCTACCATCTTTCCTCTAAATGTTAATCCGCGTAAATAATTATAATTGAAATCGAATATTAATTTTTTAATCATATCATTACCATTATTTTAAATCATAAAGTTTATTACGTTCACCAACTTAAAATCAATTATTTTAACCGATTTTCAAACTTATCAAAAACGATTTACTCTCAACTCAAATATCTTCTCAAAGTTTACAATTTACTATTTATTTGAGTTCTCAACTTCCCAAGTGCTTATTGTATATAATAGAATTATACCCCAAGTAACATAAAATGAAAATACAGTACAAACCCACGCTTGATATCTTTCTTAAAAGAACAAACAATTCAAATAAGCCAAAATTCTAAATTTAGTTGATATATAATCACATTAAATAACTTATAGGAAGTTCAACAATACATCTATAACCAATAAAATTGTTCTGACATTAAAAAAATACTAAAAAAATTATTTAATTGCTACTAATTCAAATAATACTCAAAGTCAATCACTTGAGAACTGCTAAATCCTTTCTTGAATTGTCACCTTCAACTCCATTGATTTCTTCCATTGTTACACTCCTCCGACTTTGAAAGGGATTAGCTAAAGGAAAGAGAGATCAATTCAGCTGTCCCACATGCTAGAAAAAATAAATTAGGAATGAAAATGCTAATCGGATGTTACTACACTAATCAAAGTTGATTTAGACAAACTACTATTTATCTAAAAAAAAAATTCAAAAACCCAATTTTAAAAGAAATCATTCAAAATTAAACATATATAAAAACATGGCAAAATGTCATATTTGATTATATAAGACTAATAAATTTGAATAATACAATGATATAGTATTTAAAATTTGATTTTGTGTTTTCTTTAAAGAAACACTGAACACAAAAATAAAAATAAAAAAGAAAAAAAGAAAATTTCAAACTAATGACTTAACTGATTTCCAAGAAAATCAATAAAGAATAAAAAGTTCTGATTCGATTGGTTATTAAGGTTATATTTTAATGTATTACATTGCTCTTCACATAATAATGTAAATTTACTTACCAATTTGATACAAATTTATAGATTGAAACACAATAGAAAAGTTTAGGATGATCAATACCGTGTCAAAACTTTTCAAAGCATTTTTTAACCCTTCTCTGTAACGATCCATTTGGCCGTTACGGTACTTTTGACCTTGTTGACCTTTTTCTGAGCTTCATTAGCTTATATTATATGTCACACCCCCAACTAGGGGTGTACATGGACCGGGTTGGTTCGGATTTTTTAAACATCAAACCAAACTAATTGCCTCGGGTTTTTTAATTTATACACCAAACAAAACCAATAAAATTCGGGTTTTTCAACCTCGGATTTTCTCGGGTTATTCGGTTTTCTCGAATTTTTCGGGTTTTTTTTTTTTAATAGTCTTGATACAAAATATATAACTTTTACTTCAAATATTTCTTTAGTCCTAGTAAGATACAACTATATAATTAAGATGTTTCTTAAGAAAATAACACAAAATGTGAGAAGAGTGATAACATTGTATTAAAATATTCAACAAAAACTAATAAAATCGGTTAAAATAAATATTGCTAATTAACAAGCCATAAAGAAAATGACCATAATCTAAAAATACTAAGTCATGCTAAAATAAGCACGGCTAATAAGTATTAGTTACATGAAAAAGAAAAAAAACTTAAGTTATGTATTTTCACTCTCTAAACTAATTATGCAAAACTAAAGAATAGATATCCAACATTATTGTCATTCCTATTGGTAAATTGAATTTCTTTTGTTAGCGTTAGTGTTGAGCTAGTTTTGGTTTGAACTTTATTTAGTTACAAATATCCATAGGATATAAAACTTATTGACATTCAAAATTCTAAGTTCAAGCTTGAATAATATGATAATAGATAAAAAAAACTACGAAAAAATAAAGAGAGAAATATCTATAAATTCCATTACAAATAAATATTTTTTTATGTATAAAATATTTTAAAAATTGAATACATGTAATGTCGGGTTGGTTTGGTTCGGTTTGACTTTTTAGATTAAAACCAAGCCAAACCAATTATGATCGGGTTTTTTTCTCAACACCAAACCAAGTCAAACAGAACCACTAGTCGGGTTTTTCTCGGTTTGACTCGGTTTATCGGTTTGGTGCGGTTTGTCGGTTTACTAACCCCTACCCCCAACGAGGAGTATGATGAGCTCGACCTGGCGAAAACCACGACTTACGGTTACTTTGAACATCACATACCATAACTCAAAGAACACCTGCACGCAGAAAAAGCCCAACATAGAAATATCTGATCATTCAACACATATGTACATATGCGGACCGACAAGGTCGCCACAACATAACGTATATCATAAAGTCGGCAACGCTAACAGAAAAGTATCACAGACTAAAAAACAATGCCAACATGACCATATACCATCTTTGACATACATATAATGAGCCTCTAAGAGTGTACATATGAACATATATTACACTAGCGAAAGAGTACCAAAAAGATAGCAAGTCGGAGTAGCACTTGCTGCACAGAGTTGGAAAATCCCCTTTGCGGTCGCTCCTCAATAACCTCAGAACTGCCGGCACGAAATGCAGCGTCCGTCACGATGGGACGTCAGTACGGATAAAAGTCTTACGAGTATGTAAAGAGGGAAGCAATAACATAAGTGGGACGGAAATATAAATAGAGTAAAGGTAACTGTCGGTGAGAACATATAATATGTCATGCATGAATCTTAAAAATCATATATAAGTAAGCACGTATGTGTATATGTATATCATATAAGTTTTTTAGTCGCGGTCGTGCGCCGATCCATATATGTTAGTGCGGGATATCCGTAAATATAATATGTTAATGCGAGGAACGTACAGCCCGATCCATAAATATGATATATTAGTGCCGAGGAACGTACGGCGCAATCCATAAATATGATATGATAGTGCCGAGGAATGTACGGCCCGATCCATAAATATGATATGTTATATGCATACATAATGTAAGTAGCATGCAAGAGAGCCTAGTAAAAGCCACTACTCAGTCGGAGTGACATAAGGTCAGTGACCTCCGAATAAATTATGGAAGTTCGTATCGATTCCAAAGAAATAACTTAACGATGATAAACATGATAATATGCCAAGAATCAATCAAATAACTAAGACATTAAGATTTGGAAATACAAAGTATATGAGTGGAGCGAATTTGCTATGGAACGCTCATGTTCATATTCTAGTTGGACTCGTGCCAAAGAAAGAGGGAAACGAACACCTTACATACCTTATCCGTCAAGCCACCACTTAAAGGATCCGTTACTTTGGTGTTTGCCCTTCACCCGAACCTATATATATCGAGAAATACATCTTTAATCATACTTTCATCATATTTCCATCAACTTATAAGCACTAATCATTGAATACTAATTTGGGTTACGAAAATTTGGGCAGCATTTCCCCTATATTCTTTACCTCCTCTAAATACCAAAACAACTCCCAAACAATACCAACAACATCAACACAATATTATCAAGATTCTATAAGATATACATGTACAATTACATCCAAACTATCTTCAATTCTCAATCCATGCTCAACAACGCCAACAATGGCAATCCATAGCCCTTATTCTCGTAAATATTCCTAAATCGATAATAAGAAAGAGAAATTCATACCTTATCCTTGCTAGAATAGGAAGATCTTCAAGATTTACTTTGCTTCCAAGCCAACTCCAACACCAAAACGAAACTATAATCGCGACTACACGTTGTCCAGGACCTCGATTAATACTACGTAACTTGAAATTACTAAAAGTCCTTACTTTTATATGATATATAGGCTCTCATATGTTTGATGAGCTTTCTAGAGCATTGGGAAATTTTGTGAAGAAAAATGGGGTTTTACCCCATAAAGTGTGCTTTCGAGTCGGTGGCAACGCTTGGGGGGAATTGTTGCGGCAACGTGGCCGGCATTGTAGCGGCAGCGTCTGCTGCCTTTGCCAACTTTGTAACGTCCATAATTCTCTACTCTGACGTCGCATCAACGTGCGGTTTATTGCGTTGAAAACTAGACTCGACGAACTTTATTTTAGGCTTTTGCCTTACACCAGAAACTCCTCTATACTAAAAGATATTCTTCCTCCAAGTTGGGCCAAAATTGCCCCTCGTAATTTTCTTCAAATTCCATGATTTAATTTCCTTGATTCACTTTCCCTTGATCCTTCCATAGCTTATTATGTGAACTTAAACCCTCGCCAAACATAAGATAAGTGCATCTAATCTCATGTATCCTTGGAGGTAACTCCAATGTCCATACTTAAAATAGCCAACACCTACGAATTTTCACGTATAAAACTACGAGGTGCAACATTATACTTGTGGGGATGGGTGGTACGATTTTCGATGTCATCGGGTGATTATTAGATTGGTTTTTGTGATAATAAGCCTTAAAGCGAAAAATGTTTGACCTAAAGTTGACTTTTAGGTAAACGGACCTTTTTCGAAAATCCATCGATTCCGAGAGGTCCGGATGGTCATTTGTGACTTGCGGGTATGTTCGGTTCATTTCCCAATGCATTAGAGTGCGTTTTGGGACTTGGGTTGGAAAGTTGATTTTTAGGGTATTGGGGGTTGACTTGGTCAACGAGACCCCCGTTGGGAAATCTGAGGCCACGGGTGAGTTTGTAGCGCGTTTTTATGTGTGTTGACATGTTTGTGATCTGTAGGGCCTCAGGTGAAAGTCAGATTTCGGGTTGAGCATGGTCAAAACCATTACTATTACGGTGGCCCGATGTCGGGTTGCGGTGGCACGGTCTCGGCGGCCGGCGGTATCATCGTGGCGATAGCACCGCTATAAGCGGCGTGGGGTAACGATGAGTGGCGGCCATAGCGGTCGTTTCTAACGACGACGATCCCGTAAGTAGCGGTCGGCGAACTTAAATGCCTTAAATCCTTCTTAAAACCCTATCCTCATCTGTTCGTTACTCTCGGTTCTAGAGCTATTTTGAAAGCAAAACAAGGGTCCCCAGAAGCAATTAACTAGGGGGTAAGTTCATCTAACCCGATTCTTCGTTGATTCATAATCCACCTTAGAAACTCATAATTAATGCTGAGTCTTCCACGACCCAAATAAGGATTAAAGGGTTTTGGGGTATCTTTCTTGAATGAACTATTGATTATCAAACCTTGATTTGTTGATGGAATAAGCTTATATTAGTATGGAATTATTGGGTAATAGCTTTATAAACATGAATTCTTCATTATTAGTAACCTATTTATGAAATTGAGAGTTAGGATTCATACCCAAAATTGGGGGTTTCACTTTAAATACTATTTTCGCTTAATGTTGAGTTGTTTTAGAAATTGATTAGTGGGTTTTGATCACTTAGACTTGAATTGCATGTTTCACTTTCAAATTTCCCGTTTTGTCCTTGTGGGCCCGTTTCCCCAAATTCCATAGGCTTAAGTTGACCAAATTAGAAGCCTAGCAATATGGGTATTGTTCTTCATGATTTCTAATCTAGATTACGTCATAAATAGACCTTGAGTATCTAGAGGCATTGAGGAAGGGCAAGGCGCTCGCGTGATTTGTTGGGATTCCTGTTCGGCACTCCAGGTAGGTTATGGCTTACCTCTTTTTTTTAGACTTCGGTTAGCGACTCATATGTAGTACTAGGGAATTGTTGAAGACATCATGTGAACCTTCGAGTATGAAATTTGGGATGGAATTCTTAGGTTGGTACTATTGTGTGACTTGTGTGTTCGGGCACGTGGCCTGTAGAATCCCTAGGTTTATGCTTGGGTTTTCTTATGTGAATTAGTGATTTCTATGCATTATGGGAGACTGGTTGGAAGGAACGGATTCTTGTGATACTTGTATTATGATGGCTATCCTTATATGAATTGACTGGAATCGCTATGCTATTTACGATATTCTAATTGCATGACGTACTTTCTCATATCTATAATATATACATCTTAGTCTTGATATTGGAAGGAATGGTGATAATGAGAGGTAAGGAAATTATGATTATTGCGACATTACTATGTTAGTAGCCATCTCTATGTTGTGTGATACGGAGTGGTTAGCAAAGATATTCGATGGAGGAGTCATTATAGGTTGTGTGATACGGAATAACGGTACATGGACTTAACGGTCCCCCCGTGGGTCATGCACCGCCGAGAGGTGGACATCGTCACGGAGCGTATGTATATCATTGTATTGCATTCCGTTTGCGCCACGTTATACGTTCTTATTTTCATTTGGATTGATATTGATCTTCGGTGATATTTGAGTTATTGGGTGATTATTGGTTATGTTTGGATTGTGAAATACTTGAGAGACATCATTTGGTAATTGATTTGCACTACTTGGAGGCATTGACTTGCTCCGTCGCAGGCATGATTATCTTTCCATTTCCTTGTTTTCATACGTGATCTCGCCCATTTTCGACGATGATGCTTACTACGTCCCTGGCGTTTTTGTACGATGCTACCTTTGTACTCACCATGAGTGCGATGTCTCATGGGAGGAACTTCATCTCGGCCCGATCCCGGCGATGTCTGGGGGATTCTAAGGGGGAGCTATTGATGATCCATGCGGCCCGAGACTGCATCTTCTTTTGTTGTCCCGTTTCTGTATTTCGAGACAATATTTATTTCGGTGATGTATTGATTATTCGGACTTGTGAAATGCTATTTAGTAGCTCTTATGCGGCCGGACGATTTTGAGATTTGTTATCTTCCTTGCATTTAGTATTTATATATTATGTCGACTTATCGTACTATTCTTGGGTTTTTCTTTTATTTATTTATTGTTGGTTGTATGGATGGGTTCGCCACCGAGGTGGGAATTAGTAGGTGCCGCACGCCCGAGTCGGGCGTGACAAGTTGGCATCGAGCACTGATTGCCGGTCTATAAGTACAAGAGCAAGTCTGGTAAGTGCTTTGTGGATTGGTACGGAGAGCTTCGTACTTATGCGGCGATAGGACTTTGTGACCCCAGAAATTTCCCTTCTTTCATTCCTTCATGCACTTTATTCTCAATTATTATCCGGAATTTGCAAGTTGCTATCCGATTCAAATTTTGTTCTCTCACGTACGGCGAGGACTCGAGCCACGATAGGGCGAGGGATGAGGTGCCGAGACTCCCGCTCGCACAGCGGCGTTAGAGGGCGAGGAGGGCGAGAGGTCGCGATCGAGCAGGAAGCGGAAAGCGGCACCGGCCCCGGGGTGAGCCCCGCTGGCCGGGACATAGGCGAGCACGTTCGACCTCTCAGTAGCGACGGGAGCGACTTGGCCGATCGGGGGTGGTACGGACCGACTCGGTTTTAGATATTGTGTCGACCTCGTGTTTAGGGATATCGTGTCTGGGGGTGCCCCATCTAGGCGGCCGTACGCAGGGGTGCCACTACTCCAAGTGGCGGTTCTCAGACTCGAGTGGGGGTACGGTCTCCCGAACAAGTATAGACCACGGGTATGCATCCTGCTGCAGCTATGGCCCCGTATATTGGTGTTCGGATTCACGAGGTGCTCACACAGGCCGTTGTTGTGCGGAACTATGACCCATTGATGATCGGGATCTAGTTGGGGGGTTTACGAAGAAGAAGCCACCCAGTTCTTTTCTTCTGAGGATGCTTGTGAGTTCCTTGTGGGTACATGAGCGTCTCTACACAAGATGGGTATAGTTGAGACTCGTTGCGTGGACCGTGTCATTTCGAGTTTCGCGGCGATGCGAGGGCGGGTGGAGAACGACTGACCCGATAGCAAGCCGGTGGGTGCACCCTCTGCTTTTTGGACTCGGTTCAATCGAGCCTTCTTGGAAAATAAGTGCGCGTGCTTTTTGAGGATGCGCGTAGGGATGAGTTTCGCCCAGGTTGCGACGGCGTGGGTTGTACGATTTTTAAGGCCACTGAGGCTGGTTACTGTTCTTACCCTGTGCGCCGAGATGATTCCTCGGAGGAGGGAGAGTCCGTAGATTTGTGAATGGACTTGTGTACTGCGATTCATGCTTGTCTTCGGTTGGTAAACCATAAGTCTTACTCGAGCTATTGTTGATGGTACCATTGGTGTCGAGTCTTCTAAGGCTACGTCTTTGGGAAGAGGACCAGTGAGAAAAAGTCACGTCATTATGGCGGTTCCGGGAATCCGATTCTCGGGGGTGAGGAAAGAACCATTCAAGCCACTGTCGGTCGACCCGGCCGCACTGTCCGATCGGCGGTATGAGCTTTTCGGTGGTCCTTCTGGGCCGGTAGCTGTGGGTGGGGTAAGTAACATAGTGGATGCGCATAAAATGCGGTGTCTAGTGCGGGTACTCCGGTTCGTCGACACGTACGCCAGCCTCGAAGCTCACAGGGCCGGTGTAGCGACCACGATCGCTTTATGAGAGATTATCCCGAGGTCGAGCGTAAGTGGGTCCCGGCGGGGTTCCGAGGTTAAGACTCGCGAGGGCCGGCACCTTTTAGTGGCGAGAGGTGGCTCATCGGTTAGAGGCGGTGCTCGTTCGGTAGGGTGGCTCGCATCGGACGAGAGGTGGACACCGGTCGGAGTAGAGGTGGCGCGGTGGTGGTGGTCTTTTCTATCTACTGAAGGCCTAAGGCGGAGGCCTGATGTCGATCTCGAGTCGTGTAATTTAACATGACCTGGCTTCGGTATTGTTTGATGCGGGGTTCACTTGTTCATGTGTACGTACATCATGCCGCGATCGATTTATGTGGTGATAGTATTGGCGTGCCTATCTGTGTATCTACTCCGATCGGAGATTCTGTTATTGTTGATCGAGTCTTTCGGTCGTGTTTAGTTACTTTCATAAGGTATGATACGTGGGTAGACTTGATGATATTGGATATGGTAGACTTTGATATTATCTTGGGTATGACATAGTTGTCACCGTATCATGCGATCTTGGACTATCACGCCAAGATAGTCACATTAGCCAGAATTCCTAGATTAGAGTGGAGGGGTACTCGAGTCTCCCAAGAAGATCAATTCTATGTCGGTGCAAAGAAATTAATGGCCAAGGGGTGTTTAGGCATTTAGCCCATGTTCGCGATACTAGTGTTGATTCTCCGCCCATGAGTCGGGTACTTTATCAGGAGTAAGTTTGCGGGGTCTTCCTTACTATTTCTCGGGTGTCACCGCCCGACCGCGATATTGATTTATGTATCAACTTGGATCACGGCGCGCGTCCTATTTCCATTCCCTCCCATAGGATGGCGCCCCCGAGCCGAGAGAGCCGAAAGGAGGCGATTCAAGATCTATTGAGTAAGGATTTTAGTAGAACTAGTGTTTCTCCTCGGGTGTTCCCGTTTTTATTGTGACGTAGTTGAAAAGGACGATTACGAGGATATGTGGATTGATTATCAAATCGATTGAACAAGTCACCATTCGTAACAAGATCCCATTCCTTGCATATCGATGACCCGTACGACCGACTTCGAGGTGCTTCGATATTTTCAAAGATTGATTTGAGGTCGAGGCTACCATCAATCGAAGATTAGGTTTCAGAGAGATGTTAGAAGACAACCTTCCGAGACTCGTTATGGCAAATTCACAAGTTCCTTGTGATATCTTGAGGCTATTTAATGCTTGTTCGCGTTTATGACTTTGATGAATGGAATTTTCAAACATCTTGATTTCTTTGTGATTGTATTCATAATATCTTCGTGTGCTCCAAGTAGAAGGGCTAAGTACGCGCCCGTTTGAGATTGTTCTTGGGTTGTTGAGAAGTGGCTTTATGCCAAGTTTTTGAAGTGCAAATTACGCAAGCCGAGTCCATTCTTGGGCCACGTTGTGTCTAAAGACGAGATCATGGTTGATCCCAAGAAGATTGACGCCGTTAGAGATCGGCGAGGACAGCATCTTGCCCTACCAGATGTAGCTTCGTGATTAGCCACTATCACCGTCGATTTGTGAAGGGCTTAAACACATTATCGCTTAGTTGACAGTATTGACTCGAGAAGAATGTTCCTTTCCGATTGGTTCGATGATTGTGAGAAGAGCTTTCAAAAATAGAGACCATTTTGACTTCGACCCCGATTCTAGCATTACCCGGTGAGGGCAAGGATTTCTCGCCTATTGTGATGCATCCCGTACGGGTTTGGGTCTTTGTCTTGATGCGCAAGGGTAGTGTCACAGCTATGCTTCCTGATGGGTTAAGATCCATGAGAGAAACTACCCTACCTATGATTTGGAGCTGCTAGCTGTGGTCTTCGCTTTGAAGATCTGGAGGCTTTACTTAATGGCCTCCATTGTGAGATTTTCACCGACCACTGTAGCCTTCAAAGACGTGTTTACTCAGGGAGATCTTAATTCTGTGCGGCGGTTGACGATGGATGAGAACTTCGAGAGGACTATGACATCTCTATTCTTTATCATCCAGGAAAAGTCAATGTTGTTGCTAATGCCTTAAGTCGCAAGTCCACGAGTGTGGGGAGTTTAACCCGTTTGGTTGTTTCCAATGCCAAAGATTCATTCTTTGTCACGGTACCAGAGCCGGACTTCCCCCTCCCTCATCGGCTAGTTTCTGAGTTGAGTTTGGCCCAAAGTATCTTCTCTTTATCAGTTCCATAAAATTAATTAAAAAAAAAAATCGGTTGATACATTATGTGTCAATGCTTTAATAATTTTAAGTCAATCCTAGTCTGGGTATTACCAGAGGCTAAGAAGTAGTAGCAACACGATTTATAGAAATTGTTGTTTGTAGTATATTGTTTCTACTGCCCTATAATTCACTGTAGATGCCCTTTAATTACATTTTGGTTGGCATATAAGCTTAAGAAGAATCGATACGACTTAACAGGAAAACATCAGGTATGATCTCAACATCAGGTCTTCTAAACAGCTGAGTGTAAATTGGTCAAGGGAAAAAAAAAATGATTAGGTATGTTTACTCCTTGTCTTTGTCCGATTCTGGGCTGGTTGAATTATTGGTAATTTTGATCCAGGGCTGGCTTTCTTTAGTGAAGATTACACAGGATAATGGGGTATAAGAAGGAGCGTAGAACTCCATTCATTTCTTTACTTAAAAGCATCAAGTTAAGCAAAATAAATCAAGGTACCAAAATGAAAAATTATCAAAAAGGAAATAGAAAACTTATTAAGCTGGAAGAGAGTGACAATATAATCGTCTAATATAGCTGCCAAATTTATATCATGATGTAATAGCAGCAAAAGAAGACAAAATCCAACAACTCCAGCTAGCTTTTCAAAAGTGAAACATAAACAAAAACATGCCACCACTCCCACCCTTCAGAATCACCATCTTAAGCTTCAGCAAACCTGGCATTGAAAAACAAATTAATAGGTGACACACAACCACCATAAACCACATATCTTAAACAGTATTGCAGATGAGTCTTGAATAAGCAGACATATAGACGAGTTTTCAATTAATTATATGCTTACCCCAATTCACAGAGCTTCAAGTGAGCCTCAGCATAGTCAGCAAAGAAGGCATCTTCATCCTGACATAGGCAAAGAGTTGCTCCTATCAGTCATACAGCCGGAATTTACAACTTAGATGAATAGTATTTAGAGTTGATTAACACTGACCGCAGCATATTTCTCAACAAGGGGACGGAAAGCAGGATCACAGAGTAGAGCCTTGTCTGATGGCAACTGTAGAAGCCCTTCCTTTTCACCACTCAAAAGTTCCCTGACGATAACAAATGTCTTATAAACAAAATGGACTGATAACAGTTTGCAGTTAAAAAGCATTGCAAAACTGGAGAACTTTTTTTTTGAAGTAGCATCCAACAAATGGAGAACTGGAAAAAGACATTGTCTGTTTAGTATTCTTACTTAAAGTATGAGTTGTCAAAGACGAGGGGATTGGCAGTCCAAGGTCCCTCAAAACCAGATCGCTCCTTGTGGCACCTTCCCTGGAGAAGATATCAACTAAGAAAATAAGTATGTAGGAATCGAACCTCGCAACAAATAGGCTTAAACTGTAAAAGCAGGCAACAAACCAAGGTATGGGCACCAGAGAGCGCAACAATATCCTTGTCAGAAAGGCCCATTTGTTTCACGAACACATCCCTCAAGTGGTCACAGCCTGAATTAGGTTTACATATTATTATCAAGGCAGGCAAATTGAAAGAATCTTGTGATCCTCTCCACAATGTTCTGCAATCAAATCTGCTCTATGAAGCTATCATGATTCATGAGACCAATTGAAAAGGAAGAACTTACCCTTGGTGGCATCAGGCAAGCGACCTTCAACAGGTGGTTCTGGCTTGTCCTGGCAAAGCAATGTTAACGTAGATTCAGATTTCACCAGATGAGTAATTTTAATATTGACATGACAAAGTTACTCATAGAACAGCATTAACATTCTAAAGAGGACAAATTGCAAAAAGAGAATAGTCAGTCACCTTACAACATTAAAATATGGAGCAAGAAAACATATGTCAAAATAAGCAAACAGTATGGACTTCTCAAACAACCAACTGCAAAATTAGAATCTAGTTGGTATAAATATGACTTGTCATCCCTTGGTTGAGAGGAATGAACATGGCAAATACAAAAATATACAAAGTTTCTGTACATAAAGTCGGAAAAGGAAAATAAAGAGTATAAATCATCAAATTAGAATTCATAATGCAGGAGTTCTTTACACATAAATCTTTTCAGCAGTGAAGCATATGCGTATCATAATGTCTTAGTTAACCAATAAACCTTTTCATTAGTGAAGCATATACATAACATAATTTCATAGTTAACCAATACCATTAGGGCAATGTTTCACTAATAATATTGGAAAAGACTTGCCAAAAGCATAAAATTTTGATAGAAGTTCCCAGCATCACATGTCAGGATTTCCTTACAAATCAGGACTCAAATTCGAACTATTCATTACACGTCAATTAATATTGCAACAAAGCTGCAGAAACGGTCTGACTAACCTCTCTACCAGGGTGAAAGGGAACATCAGGTCCTCCAGTAACTTCAACAGCAACGACACCAGCCAACTACACCAAAAAGAAAATACAAGTCAGTTCTGCACTTTGTTAAAGCAAATAAAATAACAATGTCAGTTCTAAAAATGAATACAAGAGTACATACTTGGTAGAAATCAGCATGGGAGAGGATAGGAAACTGCTCCCTAATGGGCTCCAAGAGTCTCAGAGCAATGTCAAGACCATTGTTTGCTCCATGTCCTTGTTCAGCTTTGAACCTCATGGTACCGAAAGGACCTCCAGTTTTGGAACACACATCATACGTACCAGCAGAGTGCCATCTGAGACAACACAAAATATCTTCAAGGCCATGGACCAACTTTTCACTCAATTCACATGACACTTCCTATTGCAATATTCCTAAATACGAGTGGCAAACAGAAGGGTCGGATCGGATATGGGGGGGTCAAATCTGGTTAACAAAGATGGATAAAATATCCGACCCACCCATATTTAACACAGATAAAAATGGGGTAACCGACGGATAATAGTGTTCCATATTATCCATCGTTTGTTAGAACTCGTGAAAAATAACAAGCAAACAGATGGCTATTGATTATATGTCTATCCATATTTTTTTTTTTTTTGAGAAGGGAAGAACGGCTATCCATATTATCCAACTGGATATCCATTTTTTAGTGGATAATATGAATAACATCCATATTTGCTCCATTTTTTAAAAGTCCCATTTTTTTAATGGGCAATATGTAGGGATACTTTTTGTTAACTATTTTGCCAGCCCTATTCCTAAATGTGTAATACCATCCTTTTATACACAATTCTCAAAAATTACAACTCATAATACCATTTTATCTGATGCATTGTATTCACTGTCAAGCTAATCATTCAACCATTATTTAAAACATAGTTTCACAATGATTAATATAAGAAATGTCTAATTAAAATATTAAAAACAGTGCTAACGGGAGGAGAAATTACTTCTCTTTAGTAAATTGAGCAATTTGAAAGCATTTTGTTGGTCTGTTTAAAATATTAGCAAAAAGTAAAAGGACAAATGAAACCAGTTGAAGAGAACATACGCAAGACGGAGCATAATAGGAGCACAATTCTTCTCAGCAATGAGTCCTCTGAGTTTCCTTTTACATTGGTCAACAGCCTTGAGGTACTCCTCGCTCACGGTAGGATAGCACTTACCCATAGTAACTGTTCCGCAAAACAGTTATTTAAGCACAATAAGATCCAAGTTTCACAATCAAATACGCATTAAGATATAACCGATCATACAAATTTGTTAAACTTGCAATACATAACTATAGTTAGGTCAAGACAACTAATGTACTTGTCACAAAAGCATTGTAGTTTATATATATATATATAACGTGCAAACAGATCATTTATTGCTTTGCATGGAGAAACCAAAAGATAGTTGATCCAAGTTTCATAATCCTATACACATCAAGCTATTAACCGATCATATACTCTTAAGTCTTAACAGTCAAACCTTTTTACACATGCAATAAATAACTATAGTTAGCTAAAGAAGGCAAAATAAACAAAAACACAAATAAAATGTGTAAACAGATCGTTTTTTGCTATGCAGAGAGAAGTCAAAAGGTAGCTGATCCATCACTTTTTGAAGTATGCATTTGGCTAGGAAAAGTATATATACCTATTTTTCCGACTCAAGACACATTTTAGAAACCAAAACCTCTGGTCAAACTAAAATCGTAGTTAAATCTATACATTCATCGGATTGAAGAAACATATAAATACATTGTTCTTTAACATTTTAATAATAGTAATAATATATAAATTCAAATATGTCCAGTTATATTCTTTCAAATCATGGATCGGCCTCTGTTAGGAGCACATAATCCAGCAAAAAAGTGTTTCAAAAACCTAATGCTCTGACATATCAAACTGAAACGCAGTGGAAAACACCTATACACATATTTCACGGTTATTCCGACTCTGGACACATATTAGAAAGAAAAGAAATAGAGTTCCTAGAAACTCCACGACACCACGGTTATTAAAAAAAGAGTTCGTAGAAAAACTAAAATCGTAGTTAAAGCATCTATATAGATTCATCGAAAAAAACATATATAGACATTTTTTCTTGAAAATTTTGTTAAGTTCATATATAGTCTTTAAAATCACGGATACTCTCACATATACACTAACAACGCAGTGGAAAACACCTACACACATATTTCACAAGATCAAGGCCGTAAAAGAAGCTTGAAAACTTTAATCAACCATAAAAAAGTGGATAAAATACATACATATAAAAAGAACACAAATGGCATTAAAGAAGGGAAGTTGAAAGAAAATAAATTCATCGAAAAAACATATATATATATATATATATATATATATATATATATATATTCTTTTATGGGTATATAGACATTTTTCCTTGAAAATTTTATTGATAGTACTATATAAATTCATTATCAAGTTCAGATATAGTCATTAAAACCTCAGGTGAAACTAAAATCACAGCTAAGAGATCATACACATTCATCGAAAAAAAGACTATACACATTTTTAAAAATAATTATTAGTAATATATAAATTCTTATCAAGATCAGATATAGTAGAAAATAAACAAGAGTTCGTTGAGACTAAAACCTCTGGTCAAATTAAAATTGTAGTTAAAACATCTATATACATTCATCCAAAAGACATATTATATATACATTTTTCCTTGAAAATTTTATTGATAGTACTACATAAATTCATTATCAAGTTCAGATATAGTGTTTTAAAATTACGGATCTGCGCTCTGTTAGCAGCACATAATCCAGCAAAAAAATGAAAAAATTCATGTAAAACTAAAATCATAGTTAAAACATCTATATACATTCATCAAAAAAGAAACATATATATATCTATATACATTTTTTTTCTTCAAAATTTTATTAATAGTAAATTCATATAGAGTTCAGATATAAAGTCTTTAAAATCAAGGATTCGCCTCTGTAAATAGGTGCACATATACATCTATACACATTTCACAAGATCAAGGCCACAAAAGAGATTAAAAAGTAAATGAAATACATAATTAAAAAAATAACGCATATATCAAACTAAAAACGTAGCGAAAACATCTACACACATTAACATTAAAAAGATTCTATACACATAGTTAAGAATATCAAGGCCATAAAAGAGATTGAAAACATTAATCAACGATAAAAAAAAAAGTGAACGAAATACATATACATAATTAAAAATAAAACACAAATAAAGCTGCATTAACCTGAAGATGAAGAAGCAAAATGTTAAACCCTAGAGAGAGAAATAGAACGGCACGAGCAGACCACAAGCACTGGAATGAAATGAAAATGATTTTAAGTCCTATTTGAAGGGAGCGAAGGTTCTAGAAGGTGAATGTAGACCGTAAGATTAGGATGATCGTGCGGGTAAGAGTGAGTTATGAATTAAACGGCTGAGATTGGTTTCATTTATTTAGTGTTATGTAATGCAATGGATTTTTTTATCTTAAATAAATTAAATGGATACGTTGTGTGGTTGGTGAGTGAGTGCATTGAAAATTTGCAGGAATTTGGGATTTTTGTGAATCGTGGACTCCATCACCATCAAGGCCGACTTTTAAATTATTCGATTCAATGACTAATTTGCCCTGGGTGCGACCGTCCTGAAGGGAACAAATCATTGTTTATAAATTACATTTAAGCTAAATTTTATATAGATACTCCAATTATAGTACGCTTCACTTGAGCACTTAAATATATAAATTAGATATTTTTGGTTTAAATTTTAGAAAAAATTTATACGTGTTCTCAAGTGTCTATTACGTAGATAAGTTAACCATTTAAAATATGTCAAGCTCCTTTAATTATATGAATTAGGCTTACAACAATAACAACAACAACATCATACCCAGTGAAATCCCACAATATGAGAACTAGGCTAAAACCTCAGACTTATTTCAATTGAGAATGACGTGTATAATTAAATGAGGTAATATATTTTATGTGGTTAACTTAACTATATAATCGATACTTGAGAACACGCGCAAAGCTTTCTTAAAAATTTAACCGAAAGTATTTAATAAAAATATTTTATCATGTGTAGATGATCAATTAGAACTAACCGTAGTTTAAGTGTCTAAATAATAATTACTAATAAATTTAAGAAACTACTCCCTCCAGTTCAAAATAAATGTTCACTTAAATTACTCTTAATTAAAATTTTACATATTACTATTAACTTGACACAATGAGATTTGGTCACTTAACACTTAATAAGAGAAAATCAGAAGAAGAAGAAAAGTAAACTCTTTCTTAATCATTAAGTGTACGTTTATTTTGAATCAAAATAGAAAGGCTAAGTGAACTTCAATTACGAACGGGAGGGAGTATGTATGAGTCTAAAATGACATACAACATATAGAGGGTAGGCAGGTCATTTCATACGGAAACATCTTTAAAACCAAATGTGAACGCATTAAGGCTATAAAAGATTCCTACTAAAATAATGAAAATTTTCTTATCTCACGTTAAGCTTGTGTCCCCCTTTCTCTCACTGCCCAATTGTTTTTCAAATCGTGGCGTGGAAATGGGCACAAAACCGGACTAATAAAAGTCGCTGCCGTTTATTGACATTGACAGCAAAATGATGATGATCGAACAAAAGCACGTAGTTTTTGGAAAAAAGGTTTGGCCCGACTCCCAGAATAGTGGCAACTTGGCCGTCTAATTGGATGCCCTTTGATCTTACCATGTGGCATCCACACGTACGGAGTTTAGACTAATTATTTTATTGAGGCAGAGGAACAGCCTTACATTATGGCGAAATTATGTATTACAAATCTAAACTATATGAATGTGAGTGTCCGATGACCCCTGAATTTATTGTTTTTGAATTATTTACTTTTCAATTTATTTTTTTATATTATTTACCGTTTCACTAATTACATAAAAAATAACTAAAAATACAACAAGTACAAACACGTGCTTATTCTAAGCTTAAAAAAAATGTCTTAATTTTTTTTCATTTAATTCTTTCAAACTTGAACGACCCGTTTTTCATCCTCTCTCAAACCCTTCATCCTCTTTCTTTCACTGTCCGTCTCTTTTTTTTTTTCTTCTAAATCGCTTGATGAAGGTCGCGTCGTTTGAGTTTGAAAGAATTAAATGAAAAAAAAAATACTAAGACTTTTTTTTAGTTTAGAATAATTGTGTATTTGCATATATTGTGATTTAATTTATTTTCTTTATTAGGTAATTAGTGCAGGGAGAAATAATACAAAAAAAATAAGTTTAAAGGGATAAAAAAAAATCGGGGGGAGGTCATAGGACCCCACATAGTTTAGGTATGTAGTTGGCAATTTCGCATAGTTTAGGGGTGTTTTTATACCTTATTCCCTATATTTTTGGACAGATGAGTTGTACGTGTATCTCATGTTAATCAGCATAGACTTTTTAAAACAAAAGAAAGTACCATCTAAACAAAATTGGATGAATCATAAGTCTGTTTGAATGATTTGATCGTCGATGGTTATTATAATCGGTAATTGTAGAATCTTTTTTATGCGATTCTTCTAATTATCAAAATTAGATTCCCATTTTCTTGCTTTTTGATACTTCAAAACACATTATTTAAACATGAATATAAATAATGTGGATTATGCTTGCAAATGTTTAACATCTTAAAATTTGTGCATTATTATTGAAGAATAATATCCTTCTTTTTCTTCAATAAATAATATTCTTCTTTTTCTAGCCGCATACATATCAAGAAATTATCATCGAATATAAGTAGTATTTTCAAAAAGTGAATAAAGATTCAACCAACATAATTTTTTCTTAGAAGCATAGTATATAACAACAACATACTCAGTGAAATCCCACAATGTGGGGTTTGGGGAGAGTAAAGTGTACGCACACCTTACATCTATTTTGGAAGGTAGAGAGGTTGTTTCCAAAAGACCCTCGGCTCAAGAGAAAGCGTGACAAAAAAAAAAAAAAAGTTAGATACGGACAATGAGAACAAAGCAGCATTGAAATGAAAATAACGAGAGCGATAAGCTATGATAAAGCAGCCTGAAACAAAGAGGCAGTAGCTATCACAAATGAGTAAGGTAAAAGGCAGTAGCTACAGTCGATATACTACACTACGACTACTACTATGGGCAAGAAACTATACAAGTAACAGAAGTCAAAGGGCAAGAAGCTATACAAGTACTACTACGACTACTACTATGGACACCCCACAAATAGAAAGGCCCGACGCGCGGCATACCTACTACCCCTGCCCTGTCAGGTGTCTCCATTACCACCTATCTACGTCATATCCTCGGTAAAATACCATTCGTCATAAATGTCGTATCTCAATCACTTTCTCTGATGGTTCTTCGGCCTACCTCTAAAGTATATCATTGTCAATTTTATGATGTACTTCTTCAAAGAAATACTAATAGTTATTTGTGATATAAATACTATATAAGACTGTTAGAAAAAATAATTGATATACATATATAAATCATAAGTGCATTATCCTTTGTTTTATTAGGAATTACGAGGCCTTCCATTGGTGAATTATTTTATTTAAATATAATCGTATTGTGGAATATATATTTGCTGCACTTTTTGTTGTAGACATTGATCTGTGTACTAGTTGAGCTACAGAGCCGTCTTAGGAGTTGTTAAAGATATTCAGGTTAGGCTGGTTGAATTGATTCACATCACTAGACATCCTCCTCTATCTTTTCATTATTGTTCTTCCTTCTAGACAGCATCTACTTTGAGATTATTTTGTATTTACTATGTATTAGTTGCTCAAGACTCATGACACTAGACTTTGAGGTCTTTTTGTTTTTTTTTTTTTCGCACTATTTGAGTTTTGAGCTTATTTTTCCATGTAATTCACTTGCTTTCAACCTTTTTTTTCCATAAATGAAACGGATTTTGGTATGTTAGTGGGTTCTCTTTTGGGTTGGGATTTAGAGTTTGTTTGGATTGATTTATTTTAGGAGTTTTTAAACTAAAATAATTTTTAAGTATTTTTGTAATGTTTGAGCAATAAAAAGATGCGTTCAAACACTTATTTTAAGTCCGGAAAAAAAAGAAGACAAAAATTATTCATAAGTTAAAAGTTCATCCAATCAAGCTTTACGTGTCATTACCACTTTAGCAAATTAAGTCGTGATTACCCACATGGGCTCATTTCCACGCTACAGTGTGAGAAAAAATTCGGCAGCGACAGAAGTGAGGACACAAACTAGGTGAATTGACTCATTGGGAATCTTGTGTGGAATTCATGTGTTCACTTTTGTTTTCGAAGATGTTTTCCTTATGAAATGACCTGCCTACCCCTTACGTGCTTGTATTGATGTGTCATTTTATTCTTTTTCTAAGGGTCTGTTTGGAAAGCCACCGGGTTTTTGGAATTGGTGTAATCACAAGAGTAGTAATTACGCTTGTACAGTAATTTCGTAGTATTGTAATTGCAACGATTATTTATTTGTCATAGTATAATTACGGTTGCAGTTAATTGAGCGTGTTGTTTGGTTGCACGAGTGTAATTACGCGGTTGTTTAATTTAAAAAAAAAAATTATCAAAAATTTAAAATTAATATTAAAAATGCCTTTATAAATTATATTAAATTATTTCTTTAATAACGCATTGTTTCTTGGGAATATATTAATTAATAATCAGATATTTATAACTAATATTGTAAAAAATAATTGATATTTTTTAAAATTAATAATATTTTAATTTCAATTAATTATAAAACATAAAAGCAGACTTTTTTTGCAAGAACATCATGGATGGGATTGACAAAAAAAATATTTATATTTATTAATATAATAATGCCATAACATTAGTCAAATGTTTGCCAAAAAAATCTATCAACTGTAAGTGAAAAATAAACAACATGCAATGTAAAATAACACGTCAATAGTACTAAAGCAAATAAATCAAAATAAAAAATATAACCTAAATTCAAAATCCAAAAGAAAAAGTTTAACATAATACTCTTATGTCAAATTCCAACATTACATAAGTAAGTTCCAACGTAACTTAAGTAAATATAATTCAAAAGAAAGGAAAAATAAAGTTTATAACTTCATTCTCGAAATTCTACTTTAATAACGTCACTCATTACATGCCAATTTTGTTAATGACTCATTCTTTCTAATATTAAGAGGCGTAGTTTCAAAAATTAGAATAATAGCACAGTTATACTAAATTAATAAAATAAAATAAAAATACTTGCAATTACATGGAACCACAAGAAGTAAAGGTTGGGATTGAGAAGAAAGGAAATGAAAGATGAATAATATAAAAATAAAAATACATTTTAAAAAAAAAATTGAAATAATAGAAATAAAAAATAAATTAAAAATGAAAAGAAATTAAAATAAACCAAAAAAGAAAGAAACTAAAAAGTAACCCTGGAATTACAGGGTGTAATTACACCCATTCTCGGCCATTATCACGGGAATTGGAGAGTGTAATTACATCTCAATTACACCCCCGATTCCACTAGCTAATCAGTAGTAATTATTTGGTCAAACAAACGGACTCAAACCGTGTAATTACACTCGATTACAATTACAGGTGACTTTCCAAACAGGCACTAAAGAGAAAATGGCCAAATTCCCCCTCAACGTATGACTGGGTTTCCAACTACACACTTTTTCTGCACGGTGGTCCTATTACCCCCTTGGACTACTTTAAAATGGAATATATTGCTCCCCGAGTACTGATATGGCAGAGAGAAGTGCTGATGTGGCAAGAGAGTATATCCCACTCTCCCAAAGAGAGCGAAAAGCCAAAAAATGTTAAGAAATTATTTTTATAATTTTTTTAAAATAACCAAATATATTTTTCTTTGTTTTTCTTTCTCTCTCTCTCTCTCTCTCTCTCTCTTTATCATCACCTCTCCACCATTAAAACCGGCGACACCACGTCCTCCAACACAACTTATACTGCCAGCTCCACTGAAGCCATTCCATTCTCTAAACCTGCTCCATAACCACCACTACCGATCTTTTCTCCGGATTAGCCCATTGGAACCACGACCGTTCAAACCCATTTTTCAAACTTTAGATTTCACATTCTAGTTTTCTTAAGAGCTCTGTGGAAATTTTGAGAAGCTACGGTCGGTGGTGGCGGTACTGTTTTTGTAAAGGAATCGGGGGTGACGGTGGCGGCAATGGTGATGGTGGCAGAGTCGAGCAGTGACCATGAAATCGGGGAGTATCATTGCATATTTTTCAAATTACAGTTAGAGCTATCAATATAAATAAGGATTCTTATTTGGGATAAGGCACTATTACCCTCCCCCCCACCCCCCACCCCGAACTTTGGCCGGGGGTTGCTCGACACGCCTTACCGCTTTCGGGGTCCTATTACCCCCCCCCCCCCCGCAGAACTTTTTAAAAATGGAATAATTACCACCTTAAGCGCTGATATTGTCACGGCCTCAAATTATGGGTCGTGCGGACACCTACCTTATCTCACCTGGCAGGCGAACCCTTACCCCAATGCTTCCTTCATAAAATTGTTTTACCATTTAGTACCAAGAATATTGAATAAAATAAGTAAATAAATGTTATATCCGGCATTTTTGCATATTTGGAAAGTTTGAAATAATTGTGATTAGTTAGAGATGGGGCAATATTTTGATGTTATTCAGTATGTATGTTGTTCATGAAAAATATTGATGCGAAATATGGAAGAAGGCCAAGGGCAAAAATTGGAATTTTGAAAGTTTATTGTTATCGCCGTCTTGTGTACGTTCGGATGCAAGTCGTGGCAAGTTAAGGATAAGATCATTTTCAAGAATTATTTTAATGTACGAGTTGTTAGGAGTATTATTTATGAACATTGGTAGTATGAAATATTGAGAAAGACTAAGGGTAAAAAAGAAAATTTGCAAAAGTGGCATCATGGGAATAATGTGGAAGGCTAGGGGCAAAACGGTAATTTCACACAAGGTTCATAGAAAGTTCCAAAGAGGGCCATATTGGCCATGTGACAAAAAAAAAAAAAGATGACAAAATAAGTCATCTTTTCCTAGAAATTTAAGGAAATCTCTAGAGAGAGGACATGTGCCCCTCACATGATTTGGAAGAAATATATATATGAGAGAAGTCTTCATTTTTAGTTTAAGAAGTTGGAGAGAAAGAAGAAAAAAAAAATCAAGAGCAAGAACAAGAAAAGGCCTTCGGCCATGGAGAAAAAGGGAAAGAAAAAAAAAAAATTCTTGGAGCCTTAGTCCTTGATTCAAAAATTTGTTTCTTCTTGGATTCTTATTAAGTTCAAGACTCTCTACCAAGTGATACAAATATCTTGGCAAGAAAGTGATCTTGGTGGCAAGTGGAGAAATTAAGAAAAGGTAAGGTTTCATGTTCCTTTTATGTTGTAGAAGATTTATGGATGTTAGAGTGAATGGAATTGAATGGAAATCATGAAATTATGGTGTGTGTGTGCATGGCCGTGTGGTGTATGTGCATGTGCATGTGTGCGTGAGTGCCCTATGTGGAAGAGGCGGATCTACTCGGTGGCGTGGGGATGCCACGCCGGCCAAGCTTTCGGACGAACCGTACATAAATATAGGTATATATACATAATGTATAGATAAATATTAAAGTGGCACCCTGATGACAAAGGCAGGCCGTAGTGCCAGTGGTGAATGGGCCAGACTTGTGCCCTTCAATACGCGGGATCGAACCCACGTAACTACACAATTTTTTTTAGAAAAAATTAAATATAGACGACATCGACAAGCGACCACGTGAGAGTACAAATCCTCTTATTCTAATCGACAATGACCCGTTCTATTCTAATCTCTTTCTTTTTCTTTTTAATAATTTGTGTTGACTTAGTTTCAATTATTAGTAATTTAGTTACTACTTTTTAGCTTTTTTATTTCGATTAGTACTACTTTTTGTTTAGGTATATAAACTTTACTGACATAACTTCTTCTCTCTCATCGGATCAAAAACATAAACCTAGTTCTTGGGTTCCCCCTTTCCAAATCAAAATCGATACGGCAACCTTCCAATTCCATTGCCAAGAACCTTCATCTCCAAAATCTTGCAAGATGCCTTCTCCAAATTCCATTACTTAGTATGTCTTTGTTTGTCTCTCTTTCTTTGTTTCTTTTAGTTATTTACTTGTTTTTTGTCTATTGGAAATTTGAAAGAAATAAACATTAAAAGAAGATTTATGGTGCGAGAATGTGAAAATGGGATTTGTGTGCAAATGGACTTGAAGGAAACTAATATGCATTTATTTGAATGTGACATTGAATCAGTGATATCAACCATCAAAGCTTGCTTTGAGTTTTAGGTTCATAAAGTACTTTTTATCCATTTTGGATTTTGTAATGAGTTACATCGATATATATCTTGTTAAAACTTTGTGCAAATAGAAATACAAAACTAGCACTTAAGTGATTCCTTCATGTTTACGGAGAAAATTTACTTACGAACACGTGCTTCATAAGCTGTGAGTTGAATACAAATTTTATTTTGTAGGAAGTGCTCGATTTTGTGAATTGCGATGGATAAGTTTCTCACAAAATTCAATTGTTCTCAACCAAGTTCTAGTACGGATGCCAACAGTTCTCAACTTATAAATGAGCTCAATTTAGGATCGCTTGAAGCCGATCCGAGGAGAAAGAAATCCGTTCTTAGAATATAACCTCGAATTCGGGATGAAGTGAGAGACATTATATTCAAAACGGGGCCTTGTCAACCTTTGCTTAAAAATTTCCTTCAACTCAAATAGGAAATAGAGGTCGTCAATTTGTTTCAAATTGGTACAAAGGTCCACATTCTAAATGGTTGGAGTATAGCATGAAGACGGATACCGCATATTGCCTATGTTGTTATTTGTTCAAAAATGAATTTGTACATGGAAGTGCGAAATTTGAGTTTTATACGAAAAATGGTTTTAGGAGTTGGAATAGGGCTCTTGAAAGATTTCGTTTGCATGTTGGTGAGGTTAATAGCGTCCATGATAAATGTTTCAAGAAGATGCTAGATTTGTCAAATCATCATCAATCAATTCAAGTTGTTCTTGAAAAGCATTCCGAGAAGGAAAAAAGTGATTATAGAATGCGTTTGGAAGCCTTAATTGATGTGGCAAGACTTCTTTTGCATCATGGGCTGCCTTTTTGAGGTCATGACGAAAGTGAATCTTCAACAAATCAAGGCTTCTTTCTAGGATTTTTACGATGGCACGGGGACAAACATCCGGATGTGGGAAAAGTGATACTAGAAAATGCTCCACAAAATGATACTTTGACTTGTCCTATGATCCAAAAGACATTGTCAATGCTTGTGCAAAAGAAACGGTGAAAGCTATAATTGGAGAATTGAATGGAGATTACTTTGGTATATTAGTGGATGAGTCCAAGATATCTCACACAAGAACAAATGGCTCTCGTGTTGCGGTATGTTGATAAGAATGGTGAGGTGGTAGAACGATTTATCGGTCTAGTCCATGTTAGTGATACATCGGCATGCTCATTAAAGAAAGAAATCTACTCTTTGCTTTCCAATCACTCACTAAGTCCATCTAAAATACGTGGACAAGGTTATGACGAAGACTAGTAATATGAGAGGAGAGATAAATGGTCTCAAAACTTTGATTATGAAAGATAGTCCATCGGCATATTACATTCATTGTTTTGCTCATCAATTGCAATTAACACTTGTAGCTATTGCTAAAAAACATGGGGATGTTGAAGACTTCTTTGATCATGTTACTAATGTGTTGAATGTTGTTGGAGGATCTTTTAAGCGTAGAGAGATTTAATTAAGTACATCATCAAAAATTTGAAAAGTTGGAGCGATTACTTGAATCGGGTGAAGTTCATGCGGACGAGGACTAAATCAAACGCGCGGACTTCAAAGACCGGGTGATACTCGTTGGGGATCGCATTTCAAAACATTAGATAACTTTAGTGTTATTTTCTCAACTATTGTTCATGTGCTTGAAGTGATTAAACATGAAGGTTCCACCTCAGTGATAGAAATCAAGCAAAATATCTTTTGATTGAGATTAAAACATTCAAATTTGTTTTTATGCTTCACTTGATGTTAAAAGTGTTGGCAATGTCAAATGAGTTGAGCAAGATTTTACAAAAAAAGGATCAAGATATTATCAATGCGGTGGATTTTCTTAAGATTGCAAAAGAAAGATTGCAAGATATGAGGAAAGCGGATGGAAGCCTTTGTTGGATGATGTTTCCTCATTTTGTGATGAACATGATATTTTGATTCCCAAGTTAGATGAGTCTTATTTTCTGGAAAGTCAAAAGCGTAAGTCTTTTGGTGTTTGTTATTCACACCACTTGCGTATTGAAATCTTTTGTGCCGTGATTGATGTGCAACTTCAAAGAGCTTAATGATCGTTTTGATGTAGCGAGTAGTGATTTGCTTCTTGGGATGGGTAGCTTGAATCCAATCAATTCTTTTGCTAATTTTGATAAAGGTAGAATCATGACTTTAGCAAAGTGTTATCCGGATGAGTTTGATGAAGTACGAATTCGAGATTTGAGTTACCAACTTGATACTTTCATATTTCATATGGGAAGTGGTAATCCCAAGTTCTCCAACTTGCAAGGAGATTCGTGATTTGGCAAAAGCATTGGTTGAGGCAAATCTTGTGGATACTTATTCACTTGTTTATTTACTTGTGAAGTTAACTGCGATCTTACTGTTGCAACCGAGGCTTGTGGAGAGAGCATTCTCATCCATGAAGCGGATAAAAAATGAAGTGCGGAATAACATTGGTGATCAATATTTGAATGATTGTTTAGTATGTTACATAGAGCGTGATGTATTTACAAATGTAAGTAATGATGTCATCATTGATCATTTTCAAAAGATGAAACCTCGTCGAGGACAATTGTAAATGAATGATGGATATTTATGATATTAGTAATATTAGTGGAACTTTTATGCTTTTCTCTTCTATATAGTGCTATAAACAAATGTTTCATCGGAAAAGACGAATAACCGAACCAAAGCCCGAAAAATGAATAATCATTATCCGACCCGAAGCCTAAATTGATTGAATGACGCATGGCACCCGGAAACTTCAATTCCTGGATCCGCCTCTGTGTGGAGAAGAGTCTATTGAATTTGTTTAGTATGTTAATTATGTTGTTATGGCATTATGAAGTAAATAGAAGGTTAATGATTCTTGTTATTGTGGAAAAAATTGTTGTAAGGTTGTGGTAGGAAATTATGCAATTTTATTGAAGTTTATGTAAATATGGAGATGGAAGTGGTAAGACACAAATTATGATTGTTGTTAATGAAGTTGGAAGACAAAAATGCGTTATGGAAATTTATGTTAAAAATTGGAGGTTTTGGATGGATTATGGTTTGATGGGGATTTTGTATATTTTGTAGAATAATGAGAAATGTGTTCGAATTGTATTTGAATGGTCTTGAATTAGTAGATAAATATGAAAATGTTAGTATTAGATTGAAAGTGGGAAGTTAGAATGGAAGTTATTGCATTATGAAGAAAGTAATACTATTCGTGCTAGAATGCGTTTTAATTCGATTATTGATGTGGTTGATGTTGTTGTTGGATTGGTTGTTGCTATTTTAATTGAGTTTAATTCTCGGGGATGTTGGATTTATAGGGGAGATGCTGCCCAAATTTTTGTAAGATAAATAAGGGCCAAGAATTAACTTTCAAAGGCATGTGACTTATGTTTGGTAACTTTGACCAATTGTAGATTATGAAGCAAACGGGATTTGAGTTTAAGCGAGCATAAGGAGTGTGCAAGGTATGTAAAGCCTATCTTTTCTTCTTTGGCATGTCCTAGTCCTACTAGGTTAAGATCGGAACCTCGGGGATAATTCTGCTCTTGAAAATCCGAGTTTGATTTTGCGTACTATTCATTCAGCGCAATTGAACTATAATCCTTATATTTGATCAAAAGAATGCTTAAACCTCCATAACTTCAACAAATGAATCCGAATCGCTCCGAAACTTCCACGGATAACTTTATGGAGCCTAATGTTTGTAATTTATGTTCGCCGCCTCGACTTGACCCGAGGTGGGCCCGCAAGTCCCGAGACTTCCCTTACTTGATTTGTTTGATTCATTTCCGTACGATATGAGCGGGAAGCGTTTGCCTATGACTCTAAGGTTCGTTTGTAATGCCCTATAATGTTGTTTGGACATTCCTCACTATGTATGATACTAAATTTGCCGAGATTGACCTATGATATATTTTTCGAAAGATTGATAACTTAAAAGTCCGCGACTTTTGTATATTAATTTCGATTAACTCGATACTTATTTTGAGCCTTCTGATCCTAACGTGTCCGTATATGAAATTATGTGTCGAGTCCTGGAACTTACGTTTGATATGCATATGGTTTCTTCACTACTCTGCTCGTGCCTATGGTTATGATTTCGTTCGCGGTACCGGCCGGCTGTGATCGTGCGCGTTATGACATATTCGGCGGTATGATGTGTTACGGTTTTAGAGACCTCGCCATAGGGCCGGTTACCGTTTATGGTGTTATGATGTGATATGGCATCGATATATTCGATGATTTGATGTGTGTGTGATGTTATGATGTGTTCGGAGATGTACGGAATTTGAAAACTTTCTGAGTATGATGTGTTGTGGCACCGGCACGGTGGGGTGACCCGTTCCACGAGCCCATGCATGATTTTTTATTTGCATTACATGCATTTGCATCCCGCGGGGTTTGATACGGCCTACTTTCTGTTTGTTATTGCGTATCTTAAACTCCGGTCATGATTTGGACTCTGTACCTCACCACATACTCGGTGCTTAACCGTGCGGCCACTTTCTTCGGGGCTACGTTTCATGCCCGCGAGGTACGGACGCTCGGTTGGGTGATCCTCCCGGTTTAGGCTACCCGATACACTATTTTGGGTGCTCCCCTCGTTAGGAGCCCACATTTGGTATATAGGTTTTGCTACGCATGCTGTACATTTATTCTTTGTTCGGGTACGGCGGGGCCATGTCCGTCATATGTTCGTATGTTACATGTCTGTTTTGTAGAAGGCACAGTGTGTCATATTTGTGGGTCATGGGTCCCAGTTTGTTCGTATGTGATTACATTTTGCGCCCTTAAGCGGCCCCGCATGTTACTATGGCCGATATGGCCCACATGTTTGTATGTATGTGTATATCCGGGCGATGTGCATTCACGCCGACTTTGATTTTGATAGGATGAGTTTGCACGAACGACCGCTTGGGGTAGCATTCGTTTCGATATTTGTGTGATGTGCGCTATACGCCGCTGGTAATAATAATGTACGTAGAATCTGGATATGTCCTAATGGTTCGTAAGTTTGTTTGGGTGCCTAAGTAGAGCACCAGTCACGGCCCACGGGGCTGGGTCGGGACAATAAAATGCCTTTCTGGTAAAATTCACACCTTTCAATTTTAACAATACATATTCTCGAGACCTAGTCTAGACGTGTACAAGAGCTTCTATGACTGTAACACCTTGTAGCTTTAAACTAGGTTACGTTCATGATTTGAGACTTAGAAGACCAGATGAGAAGTGTGGAAAATAAATTTGTCTCAGTTCAACAAAGTTCCATTTATACGACCAGTTATACGGATTGTATATTATTATACGACCCGTATAATCAGTCCGTGTTTCGCAGGAGGAAAAATTCTAGTTTTACGCCAAGTTTGTGAAATGCTTCTATATGGACCATATAAAGTTATACGGACCGTATTTTAGTTCGTGGAACTTAATTGGGAAATTCCAGTTTCCGGGATTTTGATCATGGTCAAATACGGCCAAGTTATACAGACCGTATAAGTTGACCGTATAAATTCCCGACACAGTTAAGTACAAATACGTCATGTTCAGTTCTTTTTTCACTTTTCACATTCTCTAAGCCCTAGAACGAAGGTTTTCTTCTCCCAACAATCCAAAACAACAAGGTAAGCCTATTCCAAGTGAATTCTGACATGTATCCATGATTTCTAAATAAGAGTTCATCATTGTTAACCTAGGGTTTTCAAGAAAACTCATCTCGAGGCTCAAGGTTTAATCTTTTGGAATTCTACTACAAGTTTTGGAGCATTACCAGTGTCACACCCCGACGAGGGGTATGACGGGCTCCGACCCTTAGGCCGGGAACCACCTGACTTAACAGTTACTTTGAACATTATAAACCATAATTCAAAGAACACCTGCACGTAGAAAAGGCACAACATAGAAATATCCGATAATCCTACACATATATACATATGCGAACCGTCAAGGTCGCTATAATATCCGAAGTATCATAAAGCCGACAAGGCTAACAGGAAAGTATCACATGCCAAAACAAGGCCAACATGACCATGCACAGAATTTACATACCCCGCCATGTTTACGAGCCTCTAAGAGTGTACATATGAACATATATTACACTAGTAGAAAAGTACCAAAAGATAGCAAGTCCGGAGTAGTGGCACTTGCTGACACCGCTGGTTGGAAATCCTACTTGCGGTTGCTCTCCGGTAACTGCTGTCGAGCACTGCGACCATGAAATGCGGCGTCCGTGCAATGGGACGTCGATGCGGGTAAAAATGCGGTATGTAAGGCTGAAAGCAATAACATAAGTAGGACGGAAATATAAAGAGAGTAGAGGTAACCTGCACAATATGCAATGCATGAATCTAAAAGAAATCATATGCAAGTAAGCACATATGTGTGTGTATATATATATATATATATATATCAATCTTAGGAGTGGGCATTTGGTATTCGGTTCGGTATTTTCAAATTTCGGGTTCGGTAATTCGGTAATCGGTAATTGAAAGTAGATACCAAATACCGAATCGAAAAAGTTCGGTTCGGTAATTCGGTAATTGGTAAATCAAATTTCGGTTCGGTATGGTATTCGGTAATACCGTATTAAAGTTGGACAACATAACTTGTAAACACATTCCAAATCTTTCGGTCAATATATAATCTTAAAAAAAAAAGTCAAATTCTTCAATTAATCAAACGCGGAACGTGTATCATATAAGCCAAAACTCGGATAGTACACAAAATTTGTTTAGATGCATAGTCCATAAGACTAGCATTTGACATAAAAACTTATTTAGCTAGCCAACTCTTCAAATAACCACAAATCTTATACGTTTTTATAATAAAACTGCCAATAATGACGTTTATACTCCTTTTGAATGCTTCATCAATCAAACATATCAATATCAATATACGAATAGCATAAATATCAAAGATATCTAAAACAGCTACGAGCTTATAATTGAAGTAATTAGAAACTTTAAAACATCGCAATCTAACTTCAACAAAAGCAGTCAATAGAAGCAGCATTCAAAACTATTAAGGTAAGAAATTCTCCATGCAAGCCGATGTACGAATAACTACATCATCCTTGGGCAACTTTAAGGTTCAACTAAAAATACTTGAGTTATAATCAGCAGAAGGAATTAAACCATCATTAATCAAGAAGGGCCTATTATTGTCATACATATAATTAGGATTTAGGGTGGGCCTTTAAATAATTCGTTATTCGGGAAATACCGAATACCAAACGGTATTTATATCGTGTACCAAATCTGAACCCGAATCCCATAATTCTAAAATTTTACTCCCGAATACCGTACCAAATACAAAATTTCCGAATCCCGAATTACCGAAATTCCCGGTTCGGTTCGGTAATCCGGGTTTCAGTTATGCCCAGCCCTATATATCATCTAAGTGTTAGTGTTGCGGAACATGCAGCCCGATCCATATAGGCTAGTGTCGAGGAACGTACGGCCCGATCCATAAATATCACATGTTAGTGCCTAGGAACGTACGACCCGATCCATAATTATCATATGTTAGTGCCGAGGAACGTACGGTCCGATCCATAATTATCATATGTTAGTGCCGAGGAACGTACGACCTGATCCATAATTATCATATGTTAGTGCCGAGGAACGTACGACCCGATCCATAAATATCATATGCATATACATAATGTAAGTAGCATACAGAAGAGACCAATAAAAGCCACTACTCAGTCGGAGTGACATAAGGTCGGTGACATCCAAATAAATTATGGAAGTTCGTGTCGATTCCAAGGAAATGACTTAATGATGATAAACATGATAATATACCAAAAATCAATCAGATAACTAGGACATTAAGATTTGGGCTACATGACATGGGAATGGAGTGATTTATTGTGGAACGTTCACGTTCATACTCTAGTTGGATTCGTGCCAAGGAAAGAGAGAAACGAACACCTTACATACCTTATTCGTCAAGCTACCATTCAAAGAATCCTTTACCTCGATGCTCGCCCATTACCCGAACCTATATAATGAGAAACACATCTCTAGTCATACTTTCCCATCAACCTAGTCGTACTAATTATCGGGGACTAATGTGGGTTACAAAAATTTGGGCAGCATTTCCCCTATATTCTCTACTTCCTCCAAATACCAAAACAACTCCCAACAATACCGACACATCAACAACAATATCACCAAGATTCTACAAGATAAATATGTACATTTTCATCCAAAACTTTCTTCAAACCTCAATCCATAAGCCAACAATACCAACACAATAACTATAACTCTTATTCTCGTAATTATTCCTAAATCAGCGTTAATAAAGAGAGATTCATACCTTATACGTACTAGAATAGCAAGACCTTCAATATTTACTTTGAATCCAAGCCAACTCCAATGCAAGACAATATTATAATTGCGTCTACACATTAGCCGGACCTCGATTAATACTCCGTCTCTTGAAATTACTCAAAATCCTCACTTTTGTGTTGTATGTATGCTCTCATATGTTGCTGAGTGTTTTGGGAAATTATTATGGAGAAAAATGAGGGTTTTGGCCCTTATATAGTGGATTAGAGTCGGTTGGCACCGACTCTAAAATCCTTCTGCACATTCGCGTTGCCTTGGGGCGCGTTTGCGTAGTGTTTCCCAGTGCTACTATGTGCGTTCGCGCCACCTTTTGGCGCGTTCGCGCGATTAGGCCTACCGCCCAAATTGTCTTAAAATGCTCATAATTCTCTATTCCGATGTCGGATCGACACGCAGTTTGTTGCGTGGGAAACTAGAATTCTCGAACTTCAATTTAGGCTTTTGTTTCACACCAAAATTCCTCATATACTAAAAGATATCCTTTCCTCAAGTAGGGCCAAAATTGCCCCTCGTACTTTCTCTAAAATCCAACAACCTTAATTTCCTTGATTCACTTTCCCTCCGATCCTTCCATAACTTATTATATGAACTTAAACCCTCGTAAACATAAGATAAGCGCATCTAATCTCATATATCCTTGTGAGTCCTCCAAGATCTACACTTAACACGACTAATACCTAATAGATTTCATGTACAAAACTACGAGGTGTAACATTCTCCCCCTCTTTCAAAAACATTCATCTCGAATGTTGGGATACCTGAGGGGTAATCATATACTTCAGATTTTTATGGTTCTTTAGTAAAGTATCTTTTGTGATTGGAACCCTACTAATCTTCTGCATATCACAAATTCCAATCCACAAGCCCTATAGGATACCGTAATTAACGACGTGAAATCATACAATGATTAGAAAAATATTTCTCGTCATATTGATTCTCAAGGATTTAGACATAACTTTTACCTTGTAAGTGATTTGCGGATAAAACAGAATCTTGCAAGGATTCCTTCAGAATAGTACCACCCGTGGCAGGGAATAAATGAGGATACTCGAACTTCATCTCTACTTTAGCTTCCCACGTCATCTCTTCCCTATCTTTACTCCTCCATAGAACTTTTACTGAAGCCACATCTTTGTTTCTGAGCCTGCTGACTTGTCTGTCGATAATAGCAATTGGTTTTTTCTCTAATGTCAGATTTTCTGTAACTTGTATATCATCAACAGGTACGATTCTGGAGGGATCTCCAATACATTTTCTCAGCATGGATACATGAAAAACTGGATGAACTGCTTGCAGTTCTAATGGTAACTCCAATTCATAAGCTACCTGGCCTACCTTTCGGACGATCCTATAAGGTCCGATATATCGGGGATTGAGCTTCCCTTTCTTACCAAATCGCATCACGCCCTTCATGGGTGAAATTTTCAAAAACACCCAATCACCTACACACGAAACTCCAATTCTCGTCGTCGTACATCTGCATAAGATTTCTGGCGACTCTGAGCTTTACGTAACCATTCCTGAATAAGCTTTACCTTTTCAATGGCCTGATGAACAAGGTCTGGCTCGAATACGTTTACTTCTTCGACTTCAAACCAACCGGCAGGAGATCTACACTTCCTACCATATAAAGCCTCATATGGAGCCATTTTGATACTAGCATGATAGTTATTGTTATAAGCAAACTCTATCAGAGGCAAATGATCATCCCAACTTCCTTGGAAATCCAGTACACAGGCTCGTAACATAACTTCCAGAGTCTGAATAGTCCGCTCAACTTGCTCGTCTGACTGCGGATGGAAAGCCGTACTGAGGTTTACTCGAGTACCAAGACTTTCTTGAAAAGATTTCTAGAACTTTGCCATAAACTGAGCGCCTCTATCAGAAATAATGGACACAGGAATGCCGTGAAGGCACACAATCTCCTTAAGATACAATTTAGCATAGTCTTCAGCAGTATAGGTGGTCCTTACCGGCAAGAAACGGGCTAATTTGGTTAACCTATCAATGATCACCCAAATAGAATCGAATTTGCGACGAGAACGGGGCAATCCCGTGATGAAATCCATATTAATCACTTCCCATTTCCACGCTGGGATCTCCATTTCTTGTAATAAGCCACTGGGTTTCGGCGAAAGTTTGGCAAAGTGTTATATTATGGCGCAATATGTGGCGCAACATGCTAGCAGCAAAGCACGCTTTGCGGTAACGCAGTTGCTTAGCAAAGTGTGACAGTGAAATTTTGGTGATGTTGCGAGACTTGCGACACAACATGCGTCTAGCAAAGCTCGCAGCATGTTGTGTCGGTCCAGAATTTTCTGGACCACTATAAATAGACCAAATTCGACCCAAAATCATATTTTCACCATTTTTGGACATAAACCTCTAGAAACTCTCTCAACAAGTCTTCTTATGAGCTAAGACCAAAATCAAGAGCAAATCCAAGAGAAATCAAAGATCAAACACCAAGAATCAAGAGACTCAAGTGCAAAGAGGCTCACTAGGGTTAGTGGAAGTCAAGAAAATCCTTTGGTATTGGAGTTGGGGGTTTTTCTCAAGCAAAAAGTATCTTCATCCAAAGATCATTCCTACATAATAAAGGTGAGTTTTACATCTAGCTCGTATTATTCAAAGTATTGAGTAGTTGAAAGACTTGGATTAGAGAAGAAAGTAGAATATGAGCTCAAATAAGGAAATAATGGTATTTTGAGTAGTAAGTTGAATTGAGCCATGATTTTTAGTATGAGATGAGTATAATATTGTTATCAATGATGCTAATGACGTTGAGGAAATATTATAGGAAGAATGAATATGTTGTTGTATTGTAGTCATGGTAATGGATGACTTTGAAAGTGGATTTGAGAAATGAACAATGTTCAGCTAGAGAAATCTATTGATTGTGATATTATGGGGTTGCTATTGCTATTTGGGAGTTGTTTTATTACACGGAGAAAGTCGTTGAAACAAAGGAAATGCTGCTCAATTTTCTCTAGCTTTAGTTGAGCATGTTCATGTGATTGATTAGCTAATGTTAATACGAACTCTCTTGAAGGTAGAAACGTGAACATTGGAGGAGAACGATCAAGCGATAGAGTAGCTAAACGAAAAGGTTGTAAGGCTAGTCCCCTCTTTTTCTAAGGCATGATTCCTATGACACGACTCCCTTTATCTTTCCATGACCTTCTTACATTCCGAAAAATATGAGTCAATGTTTATAAAGAGCTTCCTATGGGATAAAGATAAGAGATATGTCATGAATATGGTAATGATGGTGATGAGTCTAAGCCTAGAGATCCTAAAGCTCCCGATATGATATTTCCACGAAGTTAATGATCCTTATACGATTCTTTGATGTTATTCATTGTTGCTAGACCCACCTTACAATGTTAGTTCCTTTAAGGTGAGATATGACGAATATGATCACTCCATAATGTGATCGGGGGTTCTCGACCTTATGTCACCCCGATATAGTTATAGATTGTCTTTAAGCTCTAAAGTATGTTCTATGACAAATGTATGATGATGATGAGTTATGGTGAGTTCGTGATGATACGATTACACCGTGCCTAGATGGTCGGCATGTCACCGCTAAGGCGGGTCGCATACGATTACACGAGCCTAGATGGCGGCATGTCACCGCTAAGGCGGGCTGTATATGATTACACCGAGCCTAGAGGGTCGGGCATGACACCTTAGTGGGCGGCGTATGTGGTGGTTACCGACGTACGGTAAATGACGATGGTACATAAGATATGTTATATATGTATATATATGCTTTTCTAGTTATTTTAACTTTTTCTTTTTGAGGTGTTATTTCTACCTTTTTTAATTGGTCTATTAATTCTTCAACTTCTTTAGCGGGATCTTTATTTTTCTCTTTTTGTTCACTTAACAATAGAACGCGCTCACTTATTACCTCTAGCTTTGGTACTATTATTTCGATTTTCTTTATTATTTCTAAGATTAATGAAATTATAGTAATATTTTGTTGTAGTGTTATTTGATGCGATTTAGCGTTAGGTATATAATCTTTATAGTCCGTCTGGTAAAGGTATAGACTTTTCTATTAATTTTGAGGCTTCGTGTTGAGCTAAGGTCGATCTACTCATGAAAGAGTGATTTCTTTTAGTTCTTCTCTTGTCTTTTTTAATTCCTTAATATCGCTAGTCAAAACTTGTACCTCGTTGCGTTATTTTAGAGACTATTTGAGTTGTCTTTAGTTCTATCTCTTTTGTTTTTAATAATAGCTTTAACTAATTTTTCTATTTCCGTCTTTGTAGGTAATTTTTCTAGATTAAATTTGTTAACTAGAGTCCTGACTTTCCTTTCTAATTCTAATTCTTGTGTTTTTAAGTAATCGAGATTTTGTTCTACTTTTTCGAAAGTTTTCTTTTGCTTAGTCTCGATGCTTCTACCACCTCTAATATTCTATTAGTGTTTTTATTATTTTCTTGTATTTTTTCCCTAAAATTTATGACTAAATCTACTAATGTGTTCATTCGTTTGTCTTCACTATGTAATATATGGTCTACGTTACCGAAATTACACTTTATAATACTATGATCTTTTAATGCTTTATATTTTTTTCTCGGGTATATTCTTAAGTCTAAGTATTCTAGATTTTTTAATGTATCTATTTTTCTAGCTTTATTTATTATCTAGCATAATCTTTATTTTACAAACTTTCTTACCGGTACTCTATTCTAGTCAGATATCTTTCTATATCTTCTCTTATACCCCGTAATTCCCACGTTATAGCAGAGAGATTATTTCTTCGTTAATCTGACTTTGTAAGAGTCTATTGTTTATTAAATACTGATGATAATGTTTCTCAATTTATTATTTCTAAATACGCACTTAACGCCTTTTCTACTTGTCTATATTCTCTTTTCTCTATATCTCTATATAATAACCAATGATCGATAGCTATTTGTCTAACAAAGGGTAGTGTTCTCATATAATTAATATGGTCTAAATCGCTCGTGGTTCTTTGAGGTCTTTCTAGATTTTATATATCCTAGTAACTTATATTCTAATCCTGATATTATATCTATTAATTCTTGTAGTCTTAACTGATTTTCTTTGGTACTACTTAATTTAATTATTAGTATAGGTTATTTAATTCTTGTTTGACTTTTAAATAATGATCTTGCATCTATTAACCTAAAGGCATAAAAGTTTACTTGTTGTTCTAGCCGTCTAAGATAGTCTTCGCTCTAAATATAGCGTCGTTGGTAAAATGAACTTCCCAAAGGAGATTATTTCAAAACTTAATACTGTTGTATTATGATTTAATTCTTCTCTATAAGCTATGTCTAAATAGTTAATGTGTTGTGAAGGAACTTTCGAGCTTCTAAGGTTTTCTAGTCTTTTCTAGTAATATAGATCATGCGATGGTGAAAACTTATATGTTTAGCAAACAAAATTGTTTATTAACTCTTGTCAATAGAGATACAATCATCT
>NC_081344.1:63071463-63156138 GCF_029784015.1 Lycium ferocissimum
GGTGTTAAATAAATGTAAATTCATTATTCATTCTCAAACGAAGTTGTAATGTGATAAGCATCCAGGAACATATTATGATGAAAACCCCAATATTTGGCTTCAATTCTTTACTAAAAAAATACAAAGCGAGACAAAATTGAACCACGTGGAAGTTCTCTTTGATATTATCGAAGATTTGGAGAGTATCTACGGTGGTTTGTGGATAATTCTTCTTAAAATACTCTATAATTTTGCTTTATAGAAAAAGGTACTTTATAATTTCACACTTAATACTTAATGACACCTAATCAAACAAGACTTTTAACTTAATTGCATACATGCATTTACAAAAAGGTCTCGTTCAAATAACTTAGTTTATGTAGAAGAAGGCGAAGAGAAGATGTTGATAATTTAAAACCCCAAATGGATTATAAAAAAATCAAATCAATTTACAAAGTCCAAAATAACTCTTTAAGTATGGAGAAGAGAAATTACTTACTGTGTTTTGACTTATTGTGCTTTCTTCTTCACTCAAAATATAAACCTCGGTTGAAGGGTAAGGAAACTAACAAAAGTCGCAAGAAGAAAAGAAAGCGATGTTAAGAAAACCCTAGTCTCTTTTTTAGGCTTATGTATTACGTTTATGTATGGTACCTATTTTTCTTCTTTTATGTTTTCTTGATTAATTATTTTAGAATTTTAAACATTAATTAATTAATTATGGGCCTCACGGCTCGGCTCGACCACCGATTTGAAGGGTCAGTGTCGGGCTTTTGAGCCTCGGCTTCTAAAATGGTACGCAAAATACCTAGCCCAACCCCACTTAATTAAAGAGGCCGGGTTGGGCCACCGCGGCCAAGCCCAATTGTGACTAGCCTCTAATACTTGGGACTTAGTTGACCCTCCTTCTGATAAGACTCTTGTTGATTGCAAGTGGATCTACAAGCACGATCTGATGGCTCTGTTGAAAGATACAAGGCTCGATTGGTTGCTAGAGGATTCACTCAAGAGTATGGAATTGATTATGAGGAGAGTTTTGCTCCGGTAGCTCGTGTTACCTCTGTTCAGACCCTTCTTGCTATTGTAGCAACTAAACAGTGGGGACTTTCTCAAATGGATGTAAAAAATGCTTTTCTTAATGGAGATTTGGAAGAGGAGGTTTATATGAAACCACCGCCAGGATACAAATCTCCTCCCAATAAAGTATGTCGTCTTCGCCGTGCATTATATGGTTTGGACAAGATCCACGAGCCTGGTATGCCAAGTTTAGTTCTACATTGAGCAAAATTGGATTTTCTTCTAGCCTGCATGATACTACTCTTTTTGTACGCAAGACAACACAAGGTATTGTTCTTTTGCTTCTTTATGTGGATGATATGATTATCACTGGTGATGATATTGCTGGCATTTCAGAGGTTAAAGAATTTTTAAGTACCAATTTTGAGATGAAGGATTTAGGTTCTCTCAATTATTAGGCTTCGCAATTCTCACTAGTCACTTCTGATGATGGGATTTCTCTATCTCAAGTTAAGTATGCTTCTGATTTGTTATTAAAAGCGGGTATTAGTGATAATAAAACATAGAGCGCACCTTTTGAGCCCAATGTGTGGTTTTCTCCTACTGATGGTACTTTATTGTCTAATGCCACTCTTTATAGGACACTTGTTGGTAGTCTTATTTATCTGACTGTTACTCATCTAGATATTGCCTATGTTGTTCACATAGTTAGTCAATTCATGGCAGCACCTCGTTCTACTCATTATGCTGTTGTTATTTGGATTCTTCATTATGTCAAAGGCACTCTTTTCTATGGACTTCAATTTCAGCTAATTCTTCTCTTGAATTACAAGCATATGCTGATGCTAAATGGGGGCGTGATCCCAATGATAGACGTGTTACTACTGGTTATTGTATTTTTCTAGGAGATTCTCTTATATCATGGAGAAGTAAGAAACAAACTCTAGCATCCCGATCAAGCACTAAATCAAAATATCAAGCACTTGCTGACACTACTGCTGAGATATTATGGCTTCGTTGGTTATTGACCGACATGAATATTCCTCAACCTTCTGCCACTATTCTTTATTGTGATAATCGCAGTGCCATTCAGATTGCTCATAATGATGTATTTCATGAGCGTACAAAGCATATTGAGATTGATTGTCATCTTACTAGTCAACACATTGATCTTGGTGCCATTCGATTGGCTTCTATTGGATCTTCCGATCAACCAGTTGACATTTCACCATGCCTCATCTTTCTAGACGTTTCCAAGTTCTGGTGGCCAAACTCAATCTGGTTTCTTCTAAATCATCTTGAGTTTGAGGGGGATGTTAAAATATGATAAATATTGTAGAGATATTTAAATATGGTAGAATATAATTAGACCTTAATTGTAGAATATTCTAGAGGATCTACATTAATTGTAGGTATTTTATTTCCTTTTGCTTCTTACTTTCTTGTGTATAATAGGGATGTAATCTCTTGTATGTATGTAATGAATAGAAACATTCATTCTCCAAACTCTCTCTTGTTTCTCGTTCTCTGTTTCTAACATCAGCATTGTGTGTTTAATTGACACACTGGTAATATGTTGAGTGTCTAATAGATATGAGCCTTAATTGAGGTGTCAAAATAAATATTAGCGTCAACTTTAAGAGGCCACTTATGTTTTGTATTTGACCTTTTCTTTTTGTAGTTTCATCATTTTTGATAAATTTTCACTTTGATGCCTTGATATTATTTTGCTAAACTTGGTACTTGAAGGAAAGAAATGACTGATGGAGTTCTACGCACTTGTCCCCAAAAACCCGTGAGATCTCTTCTCTAAAAGAAAGAAGCCCTGGATCAAAATCAGTAATTAGACTAGCCCATAAATTAGACATTGACAAGGAGAAAACGTATCTAATCATAATTATTGATTTATTTCCTAAACAAAAATTTACACTATGTTGCCTAGAATGACATTGTCTTCATTCAATGCTCAACAACACTAAATCTTACTTTCTCTGAGCTGCTTGGTTAAGACATTAAAGGAGTGTCTGGTCCGGAGGAAAATATATTAAGAAAAATGATTTTTAGTTTTTCATGTTTGGTTGGTAAAAAAAATTTTGAAAAAATTTTCTCTAGAAAAACAAGTTCTTTAAAAATGACAAAAATAACATTCCTAGCTCTGGCGACAACGATGACAACTTGGACGACAAAGGAGAAAGGTTTCACAAGCTTCTTATGGACATTGGCTGGCAAACAATCCAGAGGTAGTTTAGCCCCCTCAACCAAACCCATTAGCCCCTTGCCCCCTTCAACATCTATGTATGTAGGATTATTAAAGTAACGCATGAATGGAGTTTCCTTACGGACTATTCCTGTGAATCTAGTAGTTTACGTTAATTGAGAATCTCATGTTACTTGAAGATCATCAAAAGTGAAGAAATTGATCATGCAACAAGTATGAAGTGTTAGCAAATTCTCATATGATAAGCCAGACGTGAAGGGATTCCGTAAAGTTCTACCAAACCAGTTGTGTGAGAAAAGAGTGTATGTAATATTTTATTTTTTGGTTTCCCACCGGTCTGCGATATTCGCATTGGAGTTTGACTACATCCGAATTTGCGTTGTGTAGGGCCTCATTAGGGGGGAAGCGCTCCCTATAAAAAAAAAATTCCTGGTTCGAGCCCTCTGATTAAGGAAGAAATATCTCCATCCACTGCACCACATTCTTTGATGGTTAATATAATATTGACTTGTGCCGTCCTAATTTAAACAGTTATGTAGACAACTTTAAGAGAAAAAGTTATTGAGTTTTCTCTAAAAATGTTTGTGCAAAGAACAAACTTGCTTGGATAGCCGTAATTTTTTAAAAATTTGTGAGTACTTTCTGAGTAATACAATTTTTTATTCAGAAATATATTTGATTCACTTAATTAGGTAACTATGATGGATTTGAAGAAACGAGAGAGAAAATCGAAAAGAGAATGAACAAAAAAACTCCTTGCATTCATTCTATTCTTTCTTTCATTAAAACAAAGACAACCAAGGCCGGCTCCAGGGCCAAGTGAGCCAAGCAGCCACTTTAGGCCTCGAAGAAGTTTAGGCCCCAAAATTACCTTACATCATTAATTGTTATTATAGATGAAATTGTTATTATTATTAGTGATTTTTAACGAAGAGTGATTTCTGGATGGTCGCACACATGATCTTTTTAGGCCACTTTTAAATTATGCCTGATTCATTTAGTGGGTTAAATTTGTCTAAAAGAAATACATCCAATTAATTTTCAATTTGTCCCTTTCTAGTAGAGTTGTTCAGTAAATGGTCCTCTTTCTATTTTTCTTGCAATTTAAGATCTGTTAAACTCCGATGTAAAGATCCTTTTTGAGCATATTAAAAATTTTATGAGAAAATGTTAGATTACGATTTAAAATTTTGTAAGTTATTACGAAACGTCAGACGATGGTCTAATGTTTTATTTGCAAAATTGAGCTATACGTGGACAAACATATGACTTGAATATAACATGTCCTGAAGGATATATTTGCATAACTTTAAGAATAGGAACAAAATTTAAATAGTGACCTAAATAAGAGAATTTTGTGTAAATTAACCACTACTTTTAAAGACTAAATTAGCACAATGGTTAACAAGTGATAGAATTTAAAAGTGATTTCAAAAAAGGTCATACAATGCCAATAATCCAATGCAAGCTTGTCCATAGTCTCTAAAAATTTATCTGAAATTCATCCATACTATTTTTTAACTTTGTGTTATCTACTTTTAATCCAAAATTTTCACTTTTTTAAATCTTTTTCTTCATAAATGTTTATCATTTTTTGTTATTTATGAGAATTTAATATGTCAACCGAAAATATAAACATGATTATTCAAAATTCAAAAATATAAAAAAAAATTAATTAATTACGTTGAATCTTAAAAGGCTATAAAAATAAGTTTAAGGCTTTCTATTGAAGTTTCGCTTTAGGCCACAAAAGTTATTGAGCCGCACGTAAAGACAACATCACTATTTATAGAACTAAAGGTAGTAAAATAAAACGAAATATGCTATTTTTCCTTATAGATGATAAACTAAAAAGAAATAAACATTTTGTAATTAATGTATATTCTAGATTTAGAAGGAAAATAAACATTCTAGAATATTCCTAAACTAAAAAAGAAACTAAATATTCTACTATTAATATAAATCATAAATTACAAAAAAGTAAATATTAACATAAAATAGCTTTTGACAAAAAAACTTTTAAGCATAAACCCTTTTAAAACGAGGAAAAACTTTTCGGGCAAAATTTCCATATAAAACGAACGTAAACGACGCACATGGAGAGCATCAGCAATTCGAGATCTAACAAATCCGAACCCGTAATTTAAGTTAGTACCCGACCCGACCCGACCCGACCCGACCCGACCCGACCCGTAAACAGCACTAGGGCCGCAGCATAAGAAAACATCCAATCAATCACGCAAAAGCCGACCTTTCTCGAACTTTCTCTCTCTTGACAGGCGTGTGTGGTTCTCTCTCTCTCTCTCTCTCTCTCTGCAATCCTTTGCGATTTTCCCCTTGTCGATCACTGTAAGTACAAATCTTAAAACCCTAAACTTCTCAGATCCTTATTTTCAATTGATTTATCTTAAGATTTAACACTGTTTATTCTTCTTCTCAATGAATTTTCAACTGTTTGGATGATCTCTCTCTTTTTTTTTTTTTAATTTTGCTTGATGAGGCTTTGATTTGAGTTTAATTGGTGAAGTTCTTTGTTTTGTCTTTTTCTTTATTTGACTTTTTTGGGGGGGGGGGGGGAGATTTTGGATAATTCTTATTTTTGACTAGTTCGTTGTGTATTGACTGTGCGTTGTTGCATTGGATTTTTTGAACTGTTTGGATGCGTTATTTATTTCAATTTTGCTCGATGAGGCTTTGATTTGAGTCTAATTGGTCAACTTTTCTTTTGTATTTTTTTTTAATTTAATTATTTAGGAGATTTCAGATAATTTTTTTTAATATGATTATTTAGTAGATTTGTGAAAATTCTTATTCTTGGACTAGTTCGGTGTCTATTGAGTGTGCGCTGTTATATTTGATTGATATATTTGATGAATCATAAAAAAGGATTGAGCATTGGATTGGTTCGGTAACCGATCTAGATTTGGTGTGAATTTGACGTTGATTTCTTAAATATTTTGAAATAAAATATGCATATTTGAAAAATGTTACTCAATCACAAATTTTTATAGTAAAAAAAAACAAAGGAATGTTTGAGAGGAGACACTTCATTGAGGAGGTGTGAGAGGTTGGATATGTGGCTATGAGGAGAGGTAGATGTAGGTTGAAGAAGTATTGGGGAGAGGTGATTAGACAGGACATTACATAGCTTCAACTTACTGAAGACATGACCTTAGACAGGACATTACACATCTTTAGCTTAATGAGGACATGACCTTAGACAGGACATGACACAGCTTCAGCCTACTGAGGACACGGCCTTAGATAGGAGGGTATGGATATCGCTGATTAGCGTAGAAGGTTAGTAGGTAGTTGAGCGTTGTCTCGTTTTTCGGCGGGATTAGGCTTGGTGGTAGTCTATGCATTGTGTCTGTCGTAGTACTGGCCTTGTTCATGTAGTTTCTTGCTTTTGATATCTGTTGTTTACTGTGTTTCGGTTACCACATTATTTCGCGTTTGTTACTGCTCTTTTTATCTGAGTGCTCTGTATTGCTTTTCTTGTTAGTTGCCATGTTTTCTTCACTGTCGTATTTCAATTCCCATAGCTACTTTGATTTGCGACACTTGAGCCGAGGGTCTTTCGGAAACAACCTCTTTACCTCCACGAGGTAGGGGTAAGGTCTGCATACAATCTATCCTCCCCAGACCCGTTTTGTGGGATTATACTGGTTATGTTGTTAAAAAACCGTAGAATGAAAAAGTACTAGTCTAATAAAAAAAAAATGTTACACCAAATAGTAATAGTGTGTCGAACAATTTGGGACGGTTAGCTTTAAATATATATGTCGTTATTTCTCAAGAAAAAAATCTCTATGTCATTGTTTGATTTTCATTTTGACCATTCTTTTGCTTTGAGATTCTGTTCATCCGTAATTGATGTAGGAGGTCTCCTGAAAAAATCCTCAATTGGAAGTTGCAAGTCTCTATACAGTATGAACTGTTGTGTGATGAAAAAAAGGTTGTTTTTTTCTTTTTTCTTTTTTTAGGCTTGGAAGTTAGTTATAAGTTTCTTGTAAACAAAAGTGTCGTACTAGTGAATTGATTGTGCAGCTGGAATATATTTCTGTTAATTATGGCATTTTTCATTCTGTTGAAGGCAACAATGAGTGACCACGGAGATAAGACATGTCCTCTTTGTGCTGAGGAGATGGATTTGACAGATCAGCAGTTGAAGCCTTGCAAGTGCGGATACGAGGTTTGCAGATGCTGTTTTTCCCTTATATTTTTTAGAAAGTTCTTATTGGATCTATCATTTTTTTGATAATGGTGGTGTTTGGGCGAACTTTCACGCAGCTCGACTATTCCACCTACTTCCCACCAACACAGATATCGGGTAACTTTGCCCACCCAGGCTTAGGCAGATGAGAAAGAAATCACCTGGCCTTTTTTCTTTGTTGGGTTGAACTTTGGTCTCCAAGGTTTTCACCCACTACTAAGCCACATCCTTTGGTGCTCCTTTGGAATGTGTTCTTTAGGGTACGTCATCGGAAGGAGATAACTCCTCAAGTGAATATAGCAATTGCTTTAAAGCTTTTGAGGGTTGGGTTTTTGATTTCTGGAATGTCTACTGCATGTCCAGTTCAAAACCATGTTGTTTCTGTTGAGCCTTCTCTTAAACCCAAAACCCAAACCTTAACTATTATATATAACGCAGTTGCATTGTTGTAAGCTTTGTTGGTATACTAGGATGCCTTCTCATGATGCACCCTTACAAATATGCATTAATCTGCTTTATTTAAAACTCCAAGTTTGATATCTCAAAATGTGTGGGTGGATTCGGGTGACTGAATTCACAAAAAATGGGGCAAAATGGAAGAAAAAAAATCTATATAGGCGATACCAATTAGTTGGCAATATATTTAGTCATTCTAGTATGTCTACTTCAGATCTTATGTTTTTTGCGAGTCTCTTTCCCATCAGAAATTTAGAAGTTAGTAGGAAATATAGAGAACTTCTTGTGAACTTGTCCCAATTTTTATTTTATTTATGTTATATTGGGATGAGATTCGTTGTATTATATTAGTGTAACATGAGATTAAATGGGCGACATGGTCAGTCATCCGTGAGGATTCATATGGCCTGATTTCAACTTGCTTCCGATAGTCAACCTCTAATGGTGAATTAAGGCGTAATTGTTGTATTTTCTTTCACGTGTGATCTTTAGGCTAATGGTGAATTTATCGGTAGATTTAGGTTTTAACATTTGATACATGTTTTTTCAGATATGTGTCTGGTGTTGGCATCACATCATGGATATGGCTGAGAAGGAGAATACGGAAGGGAGGTGTCCAGCATGTCGCACTCCTTATAACAAGGAAAAGATTGTTGGCATGGCAGCAAAATGTGATAAGTAATGCGATGAACATATTTTGCATTCTTAAGACAGACTCTATAAAGAGCATGACTCATAATCTTTGATGTTGAAAACAGGGTAGTGGCTGAGATGAACATTGATAAAAGGTTGTCCTCTCGCAAGGGAAAAAGTAAAACAGCAGATTCTAGGAAGCAACTTAGCAATGTGCGAGTCGTTCAAAGAAATCTTGTTTACATTATGGGGTTGCCTCTCAGTCTAGCTGATGAAGATGTATGTACGTTTGTAGTGAAATTTTCAACACCCCTCAAGAAGAAAAAAAGAAAATAGAACAGTTAACTAACTGCCGTTGAATCTGCCTGTTATTCCTCCTCACTTTTTTGTTTTATTGCTCAAAAGCAGCTTCTCCAGAGGAAAGAGTATTTTTCTCAGTACGGGAAGGTTCTGAAGGTGTCTATATCTCGTACAGCTGCTGGCGCTATTCAACAATTTGCAAATGATACTTGTAGTGTGTAAGTTTTGTTCCTGATATGAGTTACCTGGCTACTTGAAGATCGACTATTGTAATAGGTGTTATTGTCGAAATACTTTGTATGCCTCTCACAGTTGTCCAAGTTTATCTGATATTGCTTTCGCCTTTATGTCCTATAACACATTTCAATTTACAAGTTCCTATATATTGCTGCAAAAATAAGATGTAGTACAAGGCCTCCCAAAAATTAACCAAAGCATCTGTACCCTGTGTTTTTTAATCTTATCTCCTATGTTTTATTTTTTTCCTCCCCCTGTTGCTTTGGAGGGTCACTAAGGCCTCATTTGTTTACATTAAGATTAAGACGTCTAAATCTGAATATACATCTGAATACTAAGATGTGCATTAAGATCTAGATGTCTGAATCTGACTATACATCTGAATATTAAGATGTTGTCTCTAGATCTGAATACTGAACGATTAAGACTGTTTGTTTTCAATATCTGAATGTGCATATGGAATTAACCAATATATCAATGAAATATTATAAAAATCTTATTTCAGCAAAATAAATTTATTTTTTGATAGAAAAAAATATTTTGAATATTTATATTTGATAAATAATTTGAACTATCTAAAATGCAAATAAAAGTTACTCCATATATCAATATAATAAATTAGTGTAACAAGGTAACACTAAATTTTTTAAGAATTTGTGCTTATTATTAAAAAAAATTGGTAAATCTTTCTCTATCAATTGAAAGTGATAGAGAGCTATTATGGCTGAATCCCACAAGATGTTTTCTAGTAAGAAAATTTATTAAAATAAGATAAAAGGGGTAAACTTTTTGATACTTGACACAATTTCTGAACGTTCTCTGTTGTTTCTTTTGTTTCTTGAAGCTTGTATTATGTATTAAGTTCCAAATTTGATTAGAGGGTTATGTAGTATTCAAGTTTTTTTTTTAATTTGTTGTTATTGTCTTATAGAGTCACTGCGATCTTTCAAAGATTGAGAAGTGGAGGTAGGGATTTTATTGAGAAGATGGATTCACTCATGTTTAATTTTTCTGGTGCAGATTAGAGCATGAACTAGGTAGATATACATGAGATTTCAAACAAAGTTTTTAAGAACTCCAAAAAACTTCAAGAAAACGATTTTGCTATTACGGTTAATTAGTTAATTTTTGCGCTTTCAAGAGTTCTTGGTAAACATCAATGCACCCAAGATGTTACGAATATGAGAAATACTAGACTAATTTATGAAAACTCACTAGTTCAAGAGGTTAAAAATTGGTATCTGGTTGAGAAAGGATAGCTAGAGGCATGAGAAGAGAAGTCGTGGAAGATTTTATGAAATAAGAGTATTATTTAAATGAGTCTGAATGGTGTTAAGACTCTGTTATAGATCTGATTCATTCAGACCTATTAAGAGGCTTCATAAGGAAACAAAACAAATGAACTTAATGGGCTGAATCTGAATGACTAAGATTCAGACCTTAAAAACAAATGCACTTAATGGGCTGAATCTGAATGATTAAGATTCAGACCTCCATTAAGTGCAAACAAATGAGGCCTAAAGGATCATTGTGAACAATCATTTCGTTTGATGTCAGCCACTTGTTTGAGCCTCTTCCTTGTTTCTCAGTCTTCACTTGAAATATGCTCTTTGTAGAGAATCATTTTTCCTTAAAAAATAACCTCTACTTTGATATACACCTTGCATGTGGGGTCCTCCATCCCATCACTAAATGTTAACTACAATAAAAAATAAAGTTTGCTTCCTTGGTGAATTCCAACTTTTGCAGAGACAAATTTGACATGACACATTACCTGTGATGATTCTTTATAACTTTCTGGCTCTGAAAATTCTTATTGTTAAAAACTGCAAGCTGCAGGAATATGTGTTAAGGGTAGTGTGTCCACTGAACATCCAACCAAAATCTCACTTAGTTTTCTCTGTTAAATATTGACCATGTGACGCACCAACTCGTCCCCTTCTCTTTCTCCAATTATGAAGCCCCTGATTCCTTGTTGTGCTTTCATCATAAATTATGTTTGCTGGTTGAAATCCTCAATTCATATTTAGCCTTCAATCAAAAGAAAATCAGTTAACAAGTGTTGAAATGTTGTGTACAGATATATTACCTATTCAAAGGAGGAGGAAGCAATTCTGTGTATTCAATCTGTACATGGGTTTGTTTTGGATGGTAGACCTCTAAGGTTAGTGTGATGATTGGTTCACGTACACAACTAACTTTGTTCTGATTTTGCATTAACCATTTTAATTTCGTTGTTTGCAGAGCTTGCTTTGGAACCACAAAATACTGTCATGCTTGGTTGAGAAATGTGGTATGAGTTTGAATTTTAATTTGGAATAAACTATTGACTAGGAATTTGCATTTGATCCTTATATCCTTAAGTATCATAATGTAATCGAGGATTAGTTGTCTTTTGGTTCAGCCCTGTACCAACTATGATTGTTTATACCTGCACGAGATTGGGTCTCAAGAGGATAGCTTTACTAAAGACGAAATCATATCAGCTTACACAAGGTATTGGGATTATTCAGCTGATTATTCCTTTGGCGGATTTAACTGCAATTTATGAATAATGCAATAGCTGCCAAGTAGTACGTAACAAATGTCAAGGAACATCGAATTATTAAGTTCATTTTCCAGGGCTTTTGCAGGAGACATCCAACTTTAGTCTGTGCAACAAACTATTCCAAACATTTTGTGTTTCAGTAGGTCTCTAGTATACATACAGCTGTGCCGGTATCAGAAGTCCGGGCATTATTAGTCTGCATGTCTCTGTCCTATGCATGTAAATGTTCCCTGGATAGCTAATTAACTTGCATAATTATTTTGAAGGAGTAGAGTTCAACAAATTGCTGGTGCCATTAATAGTATGCAACAGCGATCAGGGAGTGTGTTACCACCGCCTGCAGAGGAGTACTGCAGTAACAGCTCTGCTTCTGTAGACAAGCCTATTAGTAAAAAGGCTGCAACTGTAAGATTGTCTCGTTCCATTTGCTTACCATTTTCCTATTCTCTTTGTTTGCTTTTTCCCTTTCCTTGGATCAAAGGAAAAGAGAGTATTGTATGTTGGGGTTGAAATGCGGGGAGGGGGGACTTTTGTGGTCTTAGATCCCAAACAGTTCCATCTTTTTGTGGTTATATTGGATAATTGTGGTTATACATTCATATAAGCTTACTGTCATCTGCCATACAGAATTCAGCACCCAGTGTTAGAGGCTCCCCACTAAATAGTAGCTCTGGTAGATCTGCTGCTCTTCCTGCTGGAGCTTCATGGTATGCACTAAGCAGCTACTCTTTTATTATCATTTGTATTATTGTATATGGTGCTATTTGTTAAAGTTTGATCTTTGTTGACTAGGGGAACACGTGCATCACATAATCAACATCGACCTGCCAGTGTACCATGTTCTAATGGACCTCTTAATAAGAAGCCCCAGACATGTAATCCAACGGTATTTTCTACAGCTGTTGAAGGCACAAGTGAGGCTTCATTACTGCCTTCCTATGCAGGAAAAGTAGTAGTTCATACTGAAGATAGTGGAACTACTCAAGAGAAAGGGAAAATAGAGACTTTAGAACCCGTTAAGCAGCATGCAGGAGCAGATCCTCGAACCTATACTTCTGAGAACCCCACTATTCCGGTACCTCCTTCTTCGTCATCTATGAACGGTCAGCTACATAGTACCCCGTCCATGTCTTTGAAGGACAAAGATAAACATATGATAGCAACCAGTAGTACAAATGCATTCGATATTTCTGTAGTGTCTAACGGACCTGGTTTTACCAAAGATTCCAGTGATGCCACAGATGTTAAGATCCAGAATGTATGTTCTGATATGTCGTCGTTGAGCATTGGTAGACAAAAAAAATCACAGCACATCTACATTGATCAATATAAGGAGTCAATGCCGTTTGAATTGACCGGGGTATCTGCGACTTCTGCAGATGAGATTTGTATCTCAAGAGAAAAGTCTGACGTGAGATTGGATACGCAGAGCGAAGTAATGCAAGTTTCTACTCCTGAAATGGAGGATGATTTGCTAACCTTTAATGAGCAGAGACATAGGGATCCTGAAGTAGTTATTGAGAAAGTCTATTTACCAAATCTTTCACTCTCTTTACACTCCCCAGCTCAGCCTAGTGGGTATTCTCCTCAGCTGACTAATGGTGTTGGACCTGTTAGTGCCAATATGCAGTTGGACAGGAGAACAGATTCAGTATCACAGCCTTTTCGTGTTGAATCATTGACTAATGGATACCTGGAGAATGTATCGAATTCTGTGGCTGATTTGCAAGCTATCAATAGAAGTTATTCTCCGTTGCCTGACGAGGGTAAGAGGATGCACGTGGAAAGGTTTCAAAGTGAAGCTCCTAGCGAGAACTGTAGTACTAATGTAGATACTGGAGAGAGCAGTATAATATCTAATATTTTGTCTCTGGATTTTGATCCTTGGAATGAGTCATTAACTTCTCCTCAGAACCTTGCCAAGTTGTTGGGAGAAACTGATGACCAACAAGGGTCTCTTAGAGTGTCAAGCTCAAGAAAATTAACCAGTAACCAATCGAGGTTCTCTTTTGCAAGAGAAGAACCAACCAATCCTGATTTTCAACCGTCTCTAAGTTACATTGAGCAAAGTTTTAATCATTATCCTCATGGTCATGATTTTCCTAATGGCAGAAATTATCAACTTGATAATATTGGTACTCGTAATGGATTCTCCTTAGCTAATAATGAGGAAACAGTTGGTTTTGGCAGCAGTTTTTCTCATCTCTCTTCCAATAAGCTATCAGGTCTGTTCATGGCTCATCTTTGTACTTCCTTCTTCCTTAACTGCATCTTATATTGTACATTGTTTCAAGTTTCATTTTTAAATGTACTCGTTAAAAAAGAAGAAAAAAATGAAAAGTTTGAGTGACTTGGTTAATTTTTTCCGCTGAATTTTCATGACAGTGTCCGGACCTCAGATGTCAGCACCTCCAGGGTTCTCAGCACTAAACAGAGCACCACCCCCGGGTTTTACTTCTCATTATGAAAGAATGGAACAAAATTTTGACTCTCTCCGTGGTCTGTTATTACAAAGTTTTTTTTTTCTACTGTGTTGACATAGTGTGTGGAGATTTTAATGGTTTATGTCAAATCATTATATTGTGCAGGAAGTCACTTGCATGATGCCTCCTCTTTGCATAATCAACATCAGGCTTTGCAAGTTGGAAATGTGAGTAATGGAGACATTGAGTTTATGGATCCTGCTATTCTGGCAGTTGGTAAAGGGAGGCTTCCTAATGGCCTTGATCTCTCAAGCTTGGGCATGTCTTCAAGTTTTCCTCCACAATTAAATACTTTCGAAAATGAGGGAAGGCTTCAGTTACTGATGCAAAGATCTCTAACTCCGCATCAGAACCAAAGTTTTGCTGATATGGGCAACAATTTTTCTCCATTCGGTGATGCTTATGGAATTTCTTCCAGGGTTATGGAGCAAAGTCTGGCCAACAATCAACCCACATATGATGGAATTTCTTCTAGGGCTCTGGAGCAAACACTGGCCAACCATCAGTCTCCATTTTCACAGCTCAATGTTCCCCAGAGTAGGAACTCTGTCATGTCAAATGGCCACTGGGACAGCTGGAATGGGGTTCAGAGTGGAAACAGTTTGGGTGTAGCGGAACTCCTCCGAACAGAAAATCTGGGTTTTAACAAGTTCTTTACCGGATATGAGGAGTCAAAGTTCTATATGCCCAATTCTGGCAATTTGTATAATAGAACATTCGGGATGTAATTGTGGATCAGAGGTTCTTTTGGGCTGAGTAGCTTTAAAGAATCAATGAATCAGAATGACCACGTGACTTAACTGATTTGCTCTTAAGATGTTCAAATGGCTAAGTAGACGTGAGGAAACACGACAGTCTTGCTCTCTGAAAGGCGATGTTGATTCACGCCGTCTGCATGAAGTTGGCTTTCAGATTGGTGTAGGAACAAACCCCCTAAAATAGGGTATCCAGAAACCAACAGGTTAGTACTTCCTAAGTCTACCAACTTTCCTTTGGTATACTTGTCACCAAAGTAAGTGTAAGGTTGCAAGAACAGTTTAGGTGACAAAAATCAGCCAGTGCTGCAGTATATTCAGTGGTCTTGAATCTTGATGAATACTTGTATCGTGCAATTTCCTTCCCAATGCTGTATTGAAGTAGCCAATATCAAACTAAGAAAGATTTTTAATGATCTGCTCTCCACTTAGAATATAGTTCCTGGAACCATGTTGTCTAAATATTTGATTTTATTTTTGAAAAATTAAATCACTCCTCCTGCTTCCTACTACTTGCATACGTGGCCCAGAATTATTTCTTTTTGACATTTTGACAAGTAATTCGTGTTTAATGTGTTTTCATAATCATTGATGCCTGCTTTTGGTTTATGAATATGATTTTGCCAGTTGAAAGCTGAGGTCGAGGCTCAACATGGTGGTTTAGATAGAGCATCATGATTGACTGAATCGGCAGGTGATTCTCCAGTCAGTGTTCTTGGATGTGGTTGGAGAATCAGGTCATATTCACACACTAGAAAAAAGATACTGAAGACAGCTCATTTTTGTCGAGAGGAATAATGCTGTAGCTTGTTTGCGGGTAAATTGGGAAGAGGTAGTAAGTTGAAATCTGTTTTTTGTTTTGCTCGTTCGCCTAATTATTTTGCGAACGAAGTTCATGTTCCAACTATGAGGTGGACAAGACTGCTAGTGCACTGACCAGATAAAGATAAATGTTTCATTCTTTGTTGAAGTGCTTATTCTCCCTATATCCTTTATGAAGGATGGCCTGAATTTTTGGTCTGTATCTAAATTGAAACTAAGGCATTTTATTACAACTTGTTTCCATTGATCGGTATTTTTGGTCTTTAATGTTTTCTGTGAGTTCCCCAAGTTGAAGGATGGCCGGGAATTTGATTTAGCGCCTTTTATTGTCGTCTATAGAGGTTCTAAAGGAGGAACATATGATCTATCCTGTGACAGCCCTGGTGAGCTTAAATGTATAAACAAGGTAAGTGAAAATTCATATACTCGATTTCAATTTGTTTGGGGCTGAGGCGCAGTAGTAATTATTGTTTCATGAGTGTATAAACAAGGTAAGTGAAAATTCATATACTCGATTTCAATTTGTCAAGGTAAGTGAAAATTCATGTACTCGATTTCAATTTGTTTGGGGCTGAGGCGTAGTAGTAATTATTGTTTCATGAGTGTGCTGAGTTATGTGTAGCCTGGTTATTGAAAAAACTGAAATAGGTGGCTAGGTCTTTATGAATCTGGACATAGATAACCCATGCCAAAAAAAAAAAAAAAAAAAAAAAAAAAGGCCCTTTCATGTTTCAGCCATGGATATGGCAACGACCAACGAGGCAGGAGTGACCGTAGGGAGTAGATATTTCATTTTGAATTTTATTTATTTATTTATTTGTATAAAGGAACATAATGAGGGCTATGCCAAAATACATATTTTCAGCTTTTCCTACCATTGGAGCTCTTCTTTGAACACTTCAAGACAAACTCAGATCAAGCCTTCAAAAAAATAAAGCTGCTTAGCTATTACTTACTTAAAAGGAGGAAAAAGGAAATGAAAGGAGCTCCATTAATTCGTTTGATTCCTGAATTATTCTCCAAACTTTACAACTTAAACCAAAAAAGTATGTTAGTGTTATGCGAAGCTAAACTTGAGAAAAGAATGTTAGTGTTATGCGAAGCTTAAGCTAAACTTGAGAAAAAATTTATGTAATTATCGTGTACATGCATTTCCTTCTTTCTCAAATGTCTTTTATATTGAGCGCGTGAATTGGAATAAGAAATAAATGAACGATTTTAAAGAGATTTTACGCTTCCGGTCTAATATGGTGCCAAGGCATTCCCGGTTTGGTGTCTGCACATAATGTTAATGTCACATAGAAAGATTATTATAGGAAAAAGGAAGCTACATATAAAAATGTAGTAATTTGTTACTCCCTCCAAATAAAAAAGAGGGTTCACTTAGCCATTTGCACCCCCAATTTCTAGACAAAAATAGATAATTTGACTAAAATGTCCATAATTAAATAGGTTGAGATTTGGTCACTTAATACTTATTAAGGGTAATATGGAAAAGTAAGGTTAATTGTTTCTTGATTTGGTAGGTGGACACTCTTTTTTAACCAAAAAATAAAGGCTAAGTGGACATTCTTTTTTATTCCGAGGGAGTATAAAACTTTTTGAAAAAAAAAATAATCATGCTAACTTAGTTGAACGCAATTAATTTCAAGTCCCTCCGTCTCTAATTAGTTGTTATGTTTTGCTTTTTGAGAGTTAATTTGATTAATCTTCGAAGTTAAATTGGATTAGATTAATTGAATATTTTACAATTAAAATTAAAAATTCAAATACTATGCAAAAAGTATTACAAATTGTAATTTTTCTCATAATAATTTGATGAAAAAACATATTCTTAAATATTGGTAGTTTGACGTCAGAACTAAAATATAATCACTAATTTAGGACGGAGGGAGTTACCATATTAAGAGTGTGTATATTTAATATTCCGGCCAAGTCCAAAAATTTGTTGTCTCAACGGGTTATTTTCTATGATATCTTCTGAAAAATTAAATGAAAAGGGGTCTGAATTAATTTAATTTTGTTCTTTTTGGTGCATTCTGTATCTGAGTTGATGTTGTTTGCGAATCCAAAGAATAACTTTTTTGTCAAACAATTTGGACCCAGTAAACACGTCACATCATTTAGATCTGTTCACATTGAATCATAATTAAAAAATTCGAATAGGTCACCGTGCGATGCCGCGTCGAAAATGGTCCCATATCCCATGGAATAGTCTAATATAGGGAAATTAAAAAATATATACTGCTCAAAACAATACTTTGCATTCACATAATTTTATTTTCAGTGTGTACTTGTATGGTTAAAAAAAAATTCCTATGTGTTTTATATACTTTATAAACGTATAATGACCTCTATTGTAAAACATATAAATGTTTTTCAGGGAATAATCATAAATTACTCATTATCCATGAACAGTGAGAATTTACAATGAGTTATATTGTACTCCCCTGTCCTAAAATAGTGTTGTTTTACCAAACAAGATTTAAAATAATTGTTGCTTTAGAAATCCAACACATTAACTAGTAGTAATTATTTTCAACTCCCTTATATTAAAGAACTATTGCTTAGTGCTTAATTCTAAAAAAATATTTAATAAATAGGGGCAATTTAATAAATAATACTTTTTATTTATTATTTTTCTGACGTGAAAAAGAGCTAAAACAATACTTATTTGGGAGCGCAGGGAGTAAAGTCTAGCGTGCGTGCAATCTTTAAGGATCCATTTAGCAATTGAACCATTACATCACAAATTATTACATTTATCAGAACGAAATTTTGAAAAGGGCTGTGTTGTCATTGATGCCATAGGTTTGATGAGGTCGTGGTCCAGTAATTTGTGTACTACAAAAAAGATGTTGTAGTACAAATAAATTGTTCTAGACTTGTTCAATCTTTGAAGTGCATGAACCCAATAGCTAAGGTTCTGTTCATACGGCTCCACATTATTATTGGTTTATTTGTTGTGATTTTTCTCCACGAAAGGATAAGGGAAGGTTTTCTTCTTTCCCTTGACTTACTTCAAGGAGAGAAATCCTCTTACTTCCTAGAATTTCTTACACAAAAAAAAAATTGAAAAGATTAAACAGTAGTTGGCTTCCATATTTCTAAATGGGAAATATGTGCCTAAAGATTGCCCCCATTATCGAAGATTTGATTTTTTTTGTTGATATGATTAACATAGATATCGTTACATGCAATGTTGATAATTTTTTCTTGAATTACTCATCATTTCAATTGACTCTAGATTTTGCTGATAGAATTTGTAAAAGAAGAGATGAAGGGGAGATTTGGTCCCATCGGATATGACAAAAATTATCCGCAACAAGTTGTCACAATAAAAAGTAAAGTACAATAAAACGAAGTGATTTTATTTATTAAGGTTGTGATAATAATTTCGGAAAAGGGCTAGACATAACCCTGAACTATGAGAAAAGGGTCAAATATACCTCTCGTTATACTTTGGGGTCAAATATACCCTTCATCCTTTAAAGTTGTTCATAGTGGACATTTGATCCTACGTGACTGTCACACATTTGATGAGGTGGATGCCATGTGGCATGCCACCTCAACACCCCATAACCCATGTTACCCCTCCCCTCTCTTTGTTTTTCCACCACTAAAATTCCTTCCCCTCCACCGCCATTGCCACCATTACCGCCACCACATACATAAGTTTTTCCCCGGAATCCCTAATCCCGCCAACTCTCAAAGCTTCAAGCTTAAGAGAGAGCACTGAGCACTCGAGATGAGCGCCAAGAATGCTACCTCAATTACAAATATTCAATCCTGCTTTCCTCAACTAGACCTTAAGGGTCAAACAGTTGCTGTAACTACTTTTACATATATGCCATTTCTTTTGATTTTCGCAATTTTACTTCCTTGCATTAGCTCATTCTCTAACATTGTTTTCGGTTACAGATAGTTGGCCTTGGAAAATCAGGGTCAGCTGCTACAAAGCTTGCTCTTTGCTAGGGGGGCTTCTGTTATAGCCTTTGATCAAAATGAGAATTAGGGATCAACATTTAAGGTACCATTTATGGTTAATACAGTTTTTAGGATAATTTAATTTTGATGTTTGTAAAAAAGATGTCCATGGTTTTATGCAGCTAAATGGTTTGTTGGATCAGAAAGATTTGATTTGAAGACAGTTTTTGATAAGCTTCTGAAAGAGGCAGATATAGTAGTTGTTTCTCCTGGAGTTCCCCTCGAGAAGTATGGGCTTTTCTCCATTATATGTTCGGTAAGCAGAATTAGTATGATTTTGGGGCTGATATGTTAAATTGATATCCGATTTTGGTTATGTCCAGAAAAAGAGATGGTTGTGGGGCGGTGATGGTGGCAATGGTGGTGGAAGAAGGGGAGGGGTAAAATGGGTTAGGGGGTGTTGAGATGGCATGCCACGTGGCTGCCACGTAGGATCGGATGTCCACCACGGACAACTTTAACGGATGAGGGGTATATTTAGCTCCAAAGTATAACGGCAGGGGTATATTTGACCCCAAAATATAACGAGGGGTATATTTGACCCTTTTCTCATAGTACAGGGGTATATTTGGCCCTTTTCCGTAATACTCATTTTGTGTATCGCTTTATTCTTCTCTTCTAATTTTTTTTTCGCGATTCGAGGAATGTTAATAGCGTATGACGTAGGATGATGTAGACCTCCTTGTGAAGTATTTTGATCATCAAGAACATCGAGTAGCACTTGATATTTTGAGTTTATCTTGAGAAAGAACGCATCTTAACTGGATCTCTTTGTGAATAAAAATATTTCATGAGCTTATGTGATATTCAAGATGTCTTCTTGATTATTCATCTCTTTTGAATTTATGAAATATTTGAGATGCTTATTCAAGGGAATATGCACTAGGAGCTAACGTTTAGGGCGAATTGCCTCCAAAAAAACTCTTAACGAATTTTATGATTTGAAGACTATGGTTTGAGCTAGTCTCCTAGAGGCACATCTTTAAATAAAGTAAAATTCGGATGTCTACGTACTTAGCAGTGGGCTCGGGTTTAAGTCCCCACGAGTATGAAGTCGCCATTATTAGGAGCATTTTATCTCTCAATGTGGGACTTTTTGGTGCGAATCTAGATTTAGTCGGGCTCCAATATAAATACCTAACACCGGGTGAGAAAACTAAAAATAATAGTGAAACTTACATAAATAGCTACCTTTTAATAGCTTCTAACAAGATATAACTATAAAATTGTGAATTACGAAGAGTAGCTAGTTTTTATGTTAAAATGCGGGTATTTCATTTTCTTGAAATACACAAAAATACAAAATCGGGTTGAGTAAAAATAGGTTACATTTTTTTACCAGATTCTTCTTTTTCTTTTTAAATGGTAAGTCAAATTAAATCAACCATATTTCACGCACAACGGTTGATGTTCAATAACAGCGCACGTCTTTCTCTACACCTATTACTCAATTCCAAGCAGAAATATGCTGAAATATATTGAAATACACATAATCAATGGCAAAAATAATATACTGAAATATACCGAAATTAGATAAAACGCAGTGAAATACACGTAATCAATGGCAAAAATAATTAAATATAAACAGAAATACACAGAAATATATTGAAATACACATAATCAATGGCAAAAATAATACACTGAAATATACTAAAAATTAGATATACTGTTTGTTAATACACTGAAATATACTGAAACATTTTATCAAACACTTGGTGGGCATGAAACTCCACAACTCTCATCAATGGTGTTTCTACACCAACAACCTATTCTCTTGCTCTTAGATGATGCTACAATATCATATTGCTATAATCAATACTATTCTTCATCACTCATAACATAAACAACACCACATGATCAACAAACATAAGAAGGATTCTCCTCTTCTTTCTGCCCATCATGGAGATTTAGCAGACGAATTGTTATGGCGAGCTTCGGCCATTGGCTGGAGATCCTCCACTGCTTTCCTTGTTGCCACTTCCTCCACCAACAACAACAATCACGACAACCATCGTGACAGAGATCGTGGGGAAGCAAAAATGAATTGGATTCTGAAAAGGGAGAGAAAAACAGTGAATATTGAAGGTGGAAAGAGAAACGTATGAGAGATGAAAGAGAAATAGGAGTGGAAAAGGGAAGAAACCGTATGAAGTGGGAGAGAGGCCGTAAAATACGCTTGGTTGGAGGAAATAACCGTGTGTATATTGTTGTAGCTATGATATGTAAATAAAAAACTCATTTAGCTACTAATAGTTAATTAATTAAATAGTAGTTATCATCCATAAATAAGTCTTAGAGATAGTTATGCTAGGTAAAAATTTCAAAATAATATCTAATTCAAAAAGTTTCTTATTATTTTCTTCTATAAAACCTGAACTTGTCTCGTTAAAATTCAAGCCCACATGCATCGTAGCAAGTGGCTACCCACACGTGCACACAAGTAGGAGACAAAAGAAGCAAAACCTTGCTAGCAAAGTAATTGCTCACCCCACCCCAGCCCCCTTCAAAACAAAAACTCCACTTTTTTCTCTCCCAAACACAACATAAAATCAAAGTCCTCTGTCTCACTTGACCACTCTTTCTTCAATCCTCATAGAGCTTTCAATATTTTCCCCATTAGTCCTTCCAATTTACTAGTACACTTCACTCCAGGATTTGCCTTTGTGAAAATTTGTATTATTCTGTTTGTTTGAGAATTTATATATCATCCACCAGCTTCTCAAAAATGAAAATCCAGAGGTTGAGCCACAAAAACAGAGAAAAAACAAGATTCCCACCTAAAAGAGGTCAGATTAAAGTTAAAATTTTCAAGAAAGTAGTGAAATCAGTGGCTTCTGTTCTTATGCTGATTGTTAGTTTGGAAAAGAAAAAGAGAGGAAATGGAGGTTGCTTTGGTCCAATACATGTCCACTCAATTGAAACTTAATCACCATCGACGTGATGAAGTGATAAATACTTTTTCAATCTCGAGTTAGATAAGATTTCTATAAGTCAAGAATCTATCGAAAATAACCTATCTACCTATCAAAGTAGGGTTAAGGTCTATTTACTCTCTATCTTCTTCAGGTCCAACTTGTAGGATACTGAGTATGTTGTTGTTGTTGGGTTCAAATCCTATTGAATACAGAGTCTTTTTTATCAGAGAGCTTTATCCTCAATATGAGATTTTTGGTGTGAGTTCAAATTTCGTCGGACTTATCCGCCATCCAGTTGATAGTGCCAAGAAAATTTCACTCCCAAGCTCGCAACACATTGATTTATGAACTCTGGCTACTATTCTTCGTGTGATTTTAGCTCATTGTCTTTTTTCTTGAAATGATTTATTTTTACATGGTGTGCAGCTTATCTCATCAGTATTGTTGTACTACTAGATCCTTTTAATACATTCTGAAAATCTGAGTTGATGTTGTTTGCCACTCTAAAGATTAATTTTTTTGGTCAAACAATTTGACCCCAGACCCAGTAAACACATCACATTATTTAAATCTGTTCACATTGACTCATAACTGAAGAATTCGAAAAAGCCACTGTCCCAAATCCAATAGAATAGTATATTATAGGGAAATTAAAAAATATATACTGCTCAAAGCAATACCTTGCATGCATATAATTTTATTTCCAGTTTGTACTTGTATAGTTAAAAAAAAGCCTAAATACATAGTCAGTCCCTTGAATTTATCCATATATTTCATTTAGGCACTTTAACTAGGAGCTTGACCTATTAAACACTTACATTGTACTAAAAATGTATCAATTGAACACATTTTTACAATTCCAAACAACATAAAAGTGCGTGAATGGCACTTGCTATGATGTGGCAAAAACAGCCAGTTGTGAAAAGAGAGATCAACTTAAAAAAAAAAAAAAAAGGAAAAAAAAAAGCTGATAGAAAAAGAACTCCGGCGCTCTTCCTTTCCGGCAAAGTTGCAGTCCAAAGGAAATGTATCAATGCTTGAATATAGCTCTCCGTAAGAATTTAGGCATTTAGGTCCATGAGATATTCCTCAAAACTCAAAATCCTCTTTGCTGGCGAACTGCTCGTCGGCAAAAATGGCACTGTGGGCCATTCTAATAACAATCTGAACCATACAACTCAGGATCCACCATCTAATAACCCACCCACAAAGCTTGGTGCGCTTTGACCATGGAACCTTTTGAATCTTCAAAATCATTTTTCCGATCGGAAGCTATGAATATTCCGGTCATGGTGGGAATCCTAGACAGGCTAATCTAAAGGGTCATCAGTATATGGGTTCTTCTTACCCTCAGAATCAGGCCGGAATTTTGGAGAAGAAGACCAGAAATGTATTTCACGGCAAAACTAAAAAAATAAAAATCAGCGGAAATTAATTACCCTCAAGGCTACGCGCTCAAGTTCAGGTACATTACATGGGACTTGCCATGTCAGCAATGTGTGTTCAATTGATACATTTTGAGTATAATTTAAGTGTTTAATAGGTCAAGCCCTTAGTTAAAGTGCCTAAATGTAATACATGGACAAATTCAAGGGGCTGCCTATGTATTTAACCTTTAAAAAAAACTTCAATGTGTTAATATACTTTTATAAGCATATAATGAGTTCTATTGTAAAACATATAAATTCGGGGAATAATCATGAATTACCAACGGTGAGAATTTATAATGAGTTATATTATAAAGTTTATCCTGCATGTAACCTTAAAGGCTCCATTAGCAATTGAAGCATTAAGGGTTTGTTTGGTATCAAGGAAAATATTTCCTTACAATTATTTTTTCACGTTTGGTTGGTCAAAGAGGTGCGGAAAATAAGTTTTTTAAAAATGAGAAAAATTACTTTACTAATAAAATTAGAAAAATAAGTTCTATAAGTGACATTTCGTGTTCATTGTCTCCTCTCAATCACCCAATACCCCACTCCCTGACCGTCCTACTCTCGTCCCATAGTGTTTCGTTAGGTTACTTTTTAAATACTTTGGGGTAATTTTTTGTATTAACTTATCAAACACTCGAAATTAAGTAAGAAACCACTTATTTTCTAAGAAATATTTTTCCTCATACCATACACACCCTAAATACGGATTATTACATTTATCAGAACGAAATCTCAAAAAGGGTGGTGTTGTCGTTCGTGACATCGGTTTGATAAGGTCGTGGTCCTCTAATTTGTGTACTATGCAATAATGCAAAATATTATGAAAAATATTAATGTGCGAATGTCTATTACTCCTCAACGTATAACTCTCACCATTTTTATGTTCATAACCCTTGTAGAAGTAACCTCTATTACTTCATGACCACTACTCCTATATTTTATTTCTATAACCCCCCAATAATTACTACCCATGTTTATGATACATTCTTTGGTGTTCTCAATGTATTTCTATATATAGTTGGATTGTATGTAATAGTTGAATATTTGAACACTTGATACTCGCAAGAAATAAGAATTTCTCTACTCTTTTTGTCACTTTATTGTTTTTGCTTTCATCTTTGATATATTGTACTAACTCTTTTAGGTTGATTTTATAATATAAAGTAATTTCTTTTTATTTTTGCTAATAAAAAATGTATGTTGTAGTACAAATAAATTGTTCTAGAATGGTTTAAATTTTTGAAGTGCATGAACCCAATAGCTCAAGATTCTGTTCATACGACCTTCCAGATTAGGATTATTATTAGTTTTAGTGGTGTGATTATTTTTCACCAAAGGATAAGGGAAGGTTCTCTTCTTTACTTTGACTTTCTTTATGTATGGAGAGATATTCTCTTACTTTTAGAGTTTCTTCCACAAATAAACATTAAAAAGTAGCTGCCGTCCATATTTCTAAATGAGAAAATTTGTCTCTAAAGATTGCCTCCATTATTGAGATGTGATCTTTTTGATGTTATTTTTGCTGATGTAATTTGTGAAAAAAGAGATGAAGGGCAGAGTGGTCTTACTAGATGTGTCAAAATTTAGTTGCAATAAATTTTCTCAAGTATAAATGATAAACTGTAATCACAAAACAAATAAAAGAAATAATTTTATTTATCAAGATTATGAGTATAATTCTGTGTATTTGTTTCTTTTAGTGATTCGAGAACCGTTAATAGTGTATTTGTCGCACGTAGGATGATGTATACCTCCTTGTGAAGTATTTTGATTGTCAAGGATGTCGGGCAACACTTGATATTTTGAGTTGATCTTGAGAAAGAACGCATCTTAATTAATCACTTTAATCTTGAGAAAGACATTATTTGATGCCTTGATTTATTGATCTTCTTTGAATATTCCATGAGCTTATGTGATATTCGAGATCCTTCTTGATCTCTTTTTAAATTTATGGAATATTTGAGATGCTTATTCAAGGAACTATGCAATGGGAGCTAGGGTTTAGGGAGAATTGCTTCCAAAAAGCTCTAATGGATCTTATGATTTGAAGAACATGGTTTTAGCTCGTCTCATTGAGGCACATCTTAAATAAAGTAAAATTCGGATGTCAACGTAATTAGCAGAGGTCTCACGTTTAAGTCCCCATAGATACGAAGTCGTCTTTGTTAGGGAACGTTTTACCACTCAATGTGTGACTTTTCAATTTGAACCAAAATTTAATCGGAATCTAATGCAGATACTATCGGGCGAGAAAACTAAAGAAAAATTAAAAAAATCAAATTCTAAAAGTTTCTTACTGCTCAAACCTGAACTTGTCTCCTGAAATTCGAGCCCACATGCCTAGTAGCAAGTGGCAACCCACACGTGCATACAAGTATAAAAAAAAAAAAAAAAAAAAAAAAGGAAAAGCAAAACCTTGATATAGTTGTTGCTGGCAAAGTAATTGCTCCCCACCCCACCACCTCAAAACAAAAACTCCATTTCTTCCTTTTCCAAATACAACACAAAATCAGAGTCCTTTGTCTCACTTCACCACTCCTCCTTCAATCCTCATAGAGCTTTCAATATTTTCCCTATTATTCCTTCCAATTTACTAGTACACTCCACTCCAAGATTTACCTCTGTGAAAATTTGTATCATTCTGTTTGTTTAGAATTTATATATCATCCACCAGCTTCTCAAAAATGAAAATCCAGAGGTTGAGCCACAAAAACAGAGAAAAAACAAGATTCCCACCTAAAAGAGGTCAGATTAAAGTTAGAATTTTCAAGAAAGTAGTGAAATCAGTGGCTTCTGTTCTTATGATGATTGTTAATTTGGAAAAGAAAAAAAGAGGAAATGAACGTTGCTTTGGTCCAATGCATGTCCACTCAATTGAAGCTTAACCACCAATAAGAGACGTGATGGGAGTGGTAAATACTTTTTCAATTTCAAAGTTATATAAGATTCCTTTTTAAGTCGAGAATCCATTGAAAACAACTTATCTACCTATCAAAATAGGGTTAAGGGCTATTTACGCTCTATCTTCTCTGGGTCCAACTTGTGGGACATTGAGTATGTTGTTGTCGTTGGGTTTAAATCCTGTTGAGTACAGCCTTTTTTATCAGAGAGCAATATGAGATTTTTGGTGTTAGTTCAAATTTCGTCGGACTCATCCACCATCCAGTTGATAGTGCCAAGAAAACTTCACTTCCAAGCTGGCAACACATTGATTTATGAACTCTGGCTACTATTCTTCTTGTGATTTTAGTTCATTGTCTTTTTTTCTTGAAATGATTTATTTTTACATAGTGTGCAGCTTATCTAATCAACAATATTGTTGTACTACTAGATCCTTTTAATACATTCTGAAAATCTGATTTGATGTTGTTTGCCACTCCAAAGATTAATTTTTTTGGTCAAACAATTTGGCCCCAGTAAACACATCACATCATTTAAATCTGTTCACATTGACTCATAATTAAAGAATTCGGAAAAGCCACTGTGCGATGCCGCACCGAAAATGGTCTCAAATCCCATAGAATAGTTTATAGGGAAATTTAAAAATATATAAGCAATACCTTGCATGCACATAATTTTATTTCCAGTTTGTACTTGTATAGTTAAATAAACTCCAATGTGATAATATACGTTTATAAACATATAATGAGTTCTATTGTAAAGCATATAAATTCAGGGAATAATCATGAATTACCAACGGTGAGAATTTATTGTAGCGTCCTTGAAAATTTTGATTTAAGTTTAATATTTTAAGCGTCTTTGATGAATATAGAAAGTATTGTTTTTGCATACCGGAATTTAGTGAATGTGTCTTTAGAGTGTAGCTCCGCACCTTATCCATCGTGTAATGACAGTGTGCAAGCTATTACAAAAGAGTCCAGCGGAGACAACGAAAAAAGCCCAGAGCCTTTAGCTTAGTTGCGGAGTTAGAAGCTTCCCTTGAATCAACTGCTATTGATATTAGCTCAGGGACTTCGGTGCCTTAAGCGGAAGAGGGGATTTCTTTCTCTTTCTGGCTGCTACGATCCTTTCTTATTCTTTTTTTCTCTCTCTGAAGTCTTTGTCAAGCTTATCCCTCTTTCCAGCTAGAGCTGTTTGTATATAGTTCAACTGCAACCGTTGTTAGCCGAGCTGTTTTCTTCCGCCTAAAACCTCTCCTTATTCGGTTGAGTTAGCATCTGCTTCTTATTTCTCTTATATTTTAAGCGTGCTGACGAATATAGAAAGTATTGTTTTTGTATACCAACAACGATGGCAATGTAAGAAAAGTACTATCGGATATGTTAATACTTACATGGCTCATTTCGGAGATACATAGAGGGAGTATAAATATTCAATTATGCTCAAAAGAGAAGATGGATCTCAAAATTTTGTACAGAGTCAATATAGTGAGAGACAACCTATAATGATGACTCTAATCATCATGTGAGATATTTATAATGTAATCAAATTGCCCTTATATTGAAGAAAAATAATGGCAAAGTAAAGCTTCTAAAAATAAGGCTCCTGCAACATGTAACATTTCAAACCAAATGAGTTACTTTTTGACTAATTGGAGGGACCTACGTGTCTATTAGTAGTATCAAATAAGACCAAAAACATTGTCCTTCATATTGTTGACTTGAGCAGTGCATTTCCAAAGAAAATAAACTCTTGGTGGTCTCGGCCAAACTCTCATCTCTGGGTATTTCAAGGTAAAATTTTACAAGTGATTTGTGTTAAGCTATGTTAGGTAACACCTACATTATCACCATTACATCTTGGATTGATTAGATTTTAACAAGAACATCAAGGATTTCCAAAGAAAATTCCTAAAATTAGAATTTTGGGTTTTCTTCAAGATGGTAATTTTCACACTTATAGATTATAAATATTAGTTCTTTATGAGTATCTATGGTGGTGAAAGGTATTATTTGAGTTGGTGGTGGTTGGGGTGACCTTAAATTAAAAAAAAACCTAGCTTCATAGTAATAAAGGATATGAAATTAGTGAAAAAGATGATGAATAGTGTCTATGAGTTAAATGGTAGACTTATATGGCTCAAATGAATGTATCAACGCGATTGATGGAATTAATTAGGGTGATTAACCAAGACATCACATGAATATTATTTTTTTTGAAAATTTTACGTAAGTGTTGGACACTTAATTGGTTAAATTGGCATAGTTGTGATACGTTGTTGATGAATACGAGTTCGTCTATGTAGGTTGAAGTTGTTAGAATCATTTGAAACGCTTGGAACGACTCCTAGATTAATTAAGGGTACTTCAAGGAATGTTGAGCTTTCAGCTACTGATATGTTTAAAAAGCTACTTCAATTCTTGAATCCATTTGATTTACTCTAGTTTGATTAATGAAATATATATGACCAAACGCTAAGGACTTTGATATTTATTTGCTCATCCGGTCGAGGGGATGACCGGACCCATGGGTTCTACACCCCGGTGTACCATTGCTCACCCGGTCGAGGGGATGATCGGGCCCGTGGGTTCTGTACCCCGGTGTATCATAGCCTATCTGGCGGGGAGAGTACGTCAGGCCTCGCGGATGGCGTCTCGAGTGTATACATCACATATGATTTTGAGAATCGAAATATGGATCAGAATTGTGACACTTGAGATGTTTTAAAATTCTAAATATGTTACAAAGTAACTGGTGTTTCATTACATACTCTAGTGAATTATATTGTTTATTTGATTTGTCTTTCATGCACTTGTTATTTCATTCATTTATATTGTATAACTCTTACCCCACCACGAGTGGCGGCTATAACGCATATCTGAGTATTCCAATACTCAGGCATCGTTTGTTTAAATTGATGTCAGGTTTAGGAGGCGGTCAGGTGCAGGACGGTCAACCCGCAGGTTAGAGTTCCTACAGCTTTCTACTTTTGGTGGGCCCACTTTTGCACTCGTGGATCACTCTATTTCAGTTGTATACTTTTGTATAGTGCAGGATGAATTCGTAACTTTATTATTTCATTCGTAGCGTCATAGAGGCTCCATAGAGACTTTGTATCATTTTGGGCAGTCGGTACTCATATGGCATAGCGAATGACATTTCTACTTATGTTTACTTTATGTTTTGATGTACTTTGATCGTGAAAGGAGTTATTTTATTTTGTCTCATATTGTTGTGAAGTTAGTTAATTGAGTTAGGTGAATATGAGTTGGGGTTACTTATTATGTCATAATGGTTCGCTCGGTGCAAGTTTGTAGGCACTGGGTGCCGGTCACGTTGCAACCCATTTTGAGGCGTGACAAACTTGGTATCAGAGCTCTAGGTTTAATGTGTCCTAGGGAGTATATGGAGCCGTGTCTTGTAGAGTCTAACTTATGCGTGTGTTGTCGACCACCCGTATATCTTAGAGGCTATGGACATTTTAGAAAGTTTCACGTTCCTTTTCATTCTAGATTGTGCAAGTAGAGCTTAACCTTATGAAATTTCTCTTTCTCTCTAACACACGTATTGTTGTGGCTCGCAGACAATATGGTTCGTACTCGTGCGTCCGTGAAATAAAGTGCACTAGCTAATCATGATGAGGTTGTTCCAGGTGAGACTTCTGGTGGGTTGCCAGTGGCTCGAAGGGGTCGAGGCCATCCCCCGAGGGCTGAGAGAGTAGGAGAGCATATACCTCCACCTATGCCTGATGCATCTGCAGTGCCACCTACTGTGGTTGATAATACTCTATCTCTCTAACATGCTATCCAGCTACTCACTACCTTGGTAGCGGCACATGCTCGGCGGGTTACTAAAGGCCCGATACATGTTCATGATTCGAGTTCACGGATTGACAAGTACTTGAAGCTCTCTCCACCGGATTTCGATGGAACTAGACTTGATGATGATCCTCTTGAATACTTGGATGAAACCAAGAAAGCCTTGCAGGTGATGAATGCTACAGTGGAAGAATGGGTCAAGTTTGCTTCTTATCAGCTTAAAGGTGTGGCTTACACCTGGTATGAGAGTTGGGAGAGAGAAAGGGAAGAGAATGCTCCTCTTGCTACATGGGATGAGTTCTCTAAGGGATTCATGGAGCAGTTCTTTTCTGATGCGGATAGACATGCCCTTGCCACCCAGTTCGAGCAGTTAGAGCAGGGGTCCATGAACGTCAGAGAGTATAGTTACGAGTGCACCCGTCTATCAAAGTATGCTCCCTACATGATTCCAGATGAGGCTACTAGAGTTCAGAGGTTTGCTGATAGGTTGGGACTTTATATCAGATCATATGTGTCACGACCCAACCGGAGGGCCATGACGGGCACCGGGAGCTAACCCACCGGACACCTTTCATCATACTTCTACAATCATATCTAGGTGAGCCATATGGCCTATTCATAATCTCTATGCATCAATAACACAATTTTCATCGGCTAAGGCACTTTTATATCAACATCAACACTATGCCTAAATATATACACAAGCTGACGAGGCTTACAAAATGATATACAAAAATATGAGCCGACAAGGCTAAAAGACATCCAGCTATACACAACTGTCGACGAGCCTCTAGAAAGAGTATGTAACATCGCAAAGACGGGACAGGGCCCCACCATGCCCATATATGTAGATAAAAATAATAGTACCAACAGCTGCAGCTCCGAATCAAATGGAGCTCCTCTAAGCAATCTTTGGATAAGTAGCCTAAGGATCAAGTCTATCTCCCTGTCCACCTGTGGGCATGACGCTGCGTCCACAAAGAAAATGATGTCAGTACGAACAATGTACTGAGTATGTAAGGTATAATCAATAGCATAATGGAAACATGAAGGATTACATGAGATAGAAGAGTCATGAGATAGTAGAGCCATTTATACCTCTAGCAACGTTCATTATATTTACTTACCTTTTTTCTAATGGGAACCTTCCACTACATACACATATATATATAGTAGTACCATCCCGACCATAGAGGTTCGGTGTCACACATACCCGACCATAACAAGGCTCGGTGTTATACATACCCGGCCCTACCAAGGCTCAGTGTTATCCGTACCCAACTGCAGTGGTGTGCGCGCAATGAATATCATACCCGGCCATACAAGCTCGGTGTTACATAATGGCCATACATATATACATACATATACACATAGGAGTACATAAGTAGCATCAACATCATCATCATCAATATATCCTTCTTTAGAGGGCCAACTATCTTAGGATGAGATCAACGGGATCATGAGAGAGTATCAAGACTTATGAGCTTTAGCGCTTCTAAAAATGGAGGCATCATGGAAGACATTATGGATTTTACATATGTGTATACAACAATGGAATCATGCCTTAGGAAAGAAGGGTTAGCCTTACATACCTTTGCGTCTTCTTAACTACTTAACGTTCACCTCCAAAGCCCCAAAAATCTACATTTAAGAGGGTTCATACCAAGGTTAGGCTTCAAAGACACCTTTAAGTTCAAACGAGTATAATTCGTAAGCTAGCGAAAATTGGGCAGCGTTTCCCCTATTTCATCGGCTTCCACCATATTACAAAAAAACTTCCAAACAACCACAACAACATTCACAATATGATAATCAAGAGACTTCATTCAAGTTAGGCTTCATTTAATCCCCAAAACTCCTTTTCATGATCACTCATAACAATAACTAAAACACAACACCATATATACTTACATACAATACTTTCTCAATATCATTAATATCATACATAACAAGATTATACTTGTTACGCCCTATTTTAAACGGGTCCAAGATAGTTTGTAACTTCACGGTTCTTCTAACTGGTTTAAAAGGGTTAGAGTCGCCACCTTATTTTTTAGGAAAAATCAGGAAACCTATATATATTTGTGTGTGTGCTCCATTTTAGTTCACGAAACTTATGAGATTCTAGATAAGGGTTTTATTTACCCGAGGGGAAGGTATTAAGCATCCCTCAGAGCCTGTCCGAAAACAGTCCTTAAACTTAGTTTAACTGAACACTAGAGGGGGATTATCTATCTGTTTATCATTATTATTACTTATTTTCAAAATATTGTGACCTCATAAAAAGCTACACTAGGTGATGATATACTAAGTATATACAGTGTATAAAAATATATTTATATCAAGTATTAAGTATTCATAAAGAATGTATAATAAAAAAGAATATATAAAAGAGTATAAAGAGAGTGTACCTCGTAAGTATAAAAGTATATCTGTTAGTACAAAGAATGTATATCCGTTAGTATAAAGAATGTATACAACTATATAAAGAATGTATATGTTATACCCCGTACTTTGTACGTTGGAATATTCTAAGTTGGTTGCGACGAGTCATGGACAAGACTTTTAATTTTCGGTTTTATTGATTTGTGTTAATGCACAAGTTGCATATTTATCTTTTATTGGTATGGAGTGTTAAGGGTAAATTTGGAATAAGAAAAATTTGAGGTCAAAAGTGAATTATGGAAAGTTAAGCATTTCATGAAAATTGAGGGCTAGAAGTGAAATTTTGGAAACTTATTAATTCATGAAAATGGCCATATGTGGCCATGTGTGTGTGTGGGCCATAGGGCCATGTGGATGAATTATATAAGTATGAAAAGATGACTAATTAAGTCATGCTCATCATCTTCACCTTATAGAAAAATCAAGAACCTTGGAGAAGCCAAGGTAAGGCCATTCGGCCATGAGAGGGAAAAAGGAAGACCAAAAATTCTTCTTCAAAAATTATTTTCTTCATGTGTTTCAACTCCTTAGAAGGTCCTTATTAACATGGGATGATTGTTGAAGCAAGTAGAGCCTTTGTTCATGCAATTGCAAACCCTAGCCAAGTTGTGAAGAGAAGAGGAAAATGTAAGGTTTGATTTTGTTTTTATATGTTATAAATGGTTTATGGAGGTTATAATATGTGGAAATGAACAAAAATCATGAAAATATGGATGTTGGGTTTGAGCCGTGTGGATGGGTGTTGGACCGTGTGTGTATTGTTGTGTTGGAATAATGAATTAATGGTAATTAGCATATTTATATGTTGTTGTAGTGTGTAGAAATGGGATGAAAATTATGGACCTTGGAATATAATGTGTGGCCGTGTGATATGTGTTGTGTAGAGGGAGTGCTTAATTAATTGTATTCAACATGTTTGTGTGTTGTTGTAAGGTGTAGAAAATGAATGAAACTCATGGAATGATGTATGTTGAGGAATGGCCGTGTAGGGGCTGGTTGATATGCAAGAAATGAACTAATGTTATTTAGTATTTTGGTCGTCGTCGTTATGAATTTTATGACGTAAAATGAAGGTTAATAATCCAAGTTGAAGCTATTTGTGTGGGCTGATTTGAAGCTTAATGTGACTTTATTATAGTTTCTTGAATTTGTGACGATAATGTTATTAATGCGTGGATTGTCGATGTAGTTTATGAATTTGGAAGGAGGAAATGTGTTGATGTCGTCCCTATGGAAATTGGAAAGTTTCGGCGACGTAGTATGTTGGTTTGGCCATTTGGAATGTTGTGTGAATTATTTAAAGTATTCTTGAATGGTTGTTGGTATTGTTGTTGACAAATTGGCCGAGTTAAATTCTCGGGGTGTCGTAGTTACAGGGGAGGTGCTGCCCAATTTTCTGTAGAACTGGATAATGGTTTGGAATTGAATTTCCTAAATACTTATAGCTAATGGTTGATATTCATTGACGTCGTGTAGACTTTGGAGAGCCGAGGCCTGAGTTTGGAGTAGCTTAAGGAGCGGCCAAGGTATGTAAGGCTTACCTTTCCTTCTTTTGGCATGTCTTAGATATGAGTAAGGTATGAAACGTTATGAGCCTTGGGGGTAATTCTATTCGAAAAATCCGAACATGTTTATGATTCATATTTGCTTTGTGATGTTGGCATCCTTAATATGATCAAGCTATGATCCGTATGTCCTTGATATGATTGGATTTGAAATGCTATGTATACGGTTTGTTCCGAAAGGATCTTATGTCTTTTGCATGACTAAATTTCAAAAGTTGCATAAAAGTTGGTTTTTAAAAAAAAGAGTTTTGTTCCTAAACGATTTCGAAAACTACGAACGCCCGTAACTTTCACAAACGGAACCGGATGGTCTTGATATGCTAAAAAATGATTCCATGATGTATGACGACTATGTTTTCCATAGGCGGGCCCGGCTCGGGTGGCAACCCCGTATCATCCTCAGACGAGCGGGCAAGTTGAAGTCTCTAATCGGGAGATAAAGAGTATTTTAGCAAAGACGGTGAATGTAAATAGAACTGATTGGACCCGCAAGCTCGATGATGCTCTATGGGCCTACCGGACTGCCTTCAAAACTCCGAGTGGGACTTCGCCTTTCAAGCTAGTTTTTGGTAAAATATGCCACCTGCCAGTTGAACTCGAACATAAAGCCATGTGGGCCTTGAAGAAATTGAACATGAATTGAAAAGAAGTGACCAAACTCAGGTTGTTTCAGCTCAACGAGATGAGTGAGTTCCGCTATCAGGCTTATGAAAGTGCAGCGCTATACAAAGAGAGGATGAAGCAGTATCATGACAAGAAAATCCTGAAGCGGGAATTCTACAAGGGTGACCCCGTCTTCTGTTTAATTTTAGATTGAAGTGCTTCCGGCAAATTAAAATCACGGTGGTCGTGTCCTTTGAAGTGGTAAGTGTCTCACCCCATGGAGCTATTGAATTGATGTCCGAAAACGGAACTCGGACATTTAAGGTGAACGGGCAGAGGGTGAAGCACTACCATGGTACGATTGACGGAGATAGAATTGTGGACCGATATCGGTTGAAGCACCTTAGGACGAATGCTGACGTGGCAAGTCCCGACCAAGAGTAAACTGATAACACCGTCATGCTGCGACGTTAAATCAAGCACTTCTTGGGAGGCAACCCAAGTTTAAAATTCTGTAATTTTATTTTTATAGGTTTTATTTTTTTATTTTTTTACAGGTATCGAGTGCGCAGGAACTGAAACTCGAAAAACCAGCAAAATAACACCAGAGCACAAAGACGGCCCGTCGACATGTCGACGGATTGTCAATGTACAATGACGGTATGTAGAGCTGAACTTTTGAGGATTAGTAACTGCTCATCTGCAGGTAAGTAAATCGATGAGCATGTTGACGGCCCGTCAACACGTTCGACGACGCCGTCGAAGTGCTCGTCAACAGGTATGCTCTCGTCTTTAAATTTTTTGGTCGTAAATACGCTTTGACGAGTCGTCGACATGTCGACGACTCGTCCAAAAACTTCAAAAAAAAAGGGGCAACAATCGGGGATTTAAAAGAAAGTAACGGGCAGAGGTATTATATTTTTCCACCATCCGTATATCACTCTCCCTCAACCTCGTCATCTCCCCAAAACTCTCTCCATTAAATCCCCATAATTTCATCCATAAGTCACCCTCATTAGAATCCCAAAACCCTTCACTCTCAACCCTACTGAAAAGCACAACCCTCTGCCCTCAAGTGCGAAAATCTGCCATTTTTTTGCTTAATATTGTAGTTATGTATTCTTCTACCTCTTCTCATAAACAGGTATGATGAGTTAATTTAAGCCTTTTCTTGGTTTTAATGTTGATATTTGTTCGAAAATTGCTAAAGAAGTTGCCTAGGGTTCCTAAATTAAATTTGACTATGGGACCTAGGCTGTATTTGATGATATTGAAATAAGTTGGGTGTGTTTTTAACTAGGATACACGGGCGATATCTGTGATGTGAATACTAAGGGTAGAGATTATGACTTAGGGTTTGTATTTGTTGAATGAAATCTATGTTTGAATTGGCAAAATTGTGAAATTATGGTTGGGGAAGGGAATTTGATATGATTGTTGTTAGATGGACTCGTGGGGACGAGAATATCGTGCCCCTATTGAGTCGGCGGGCATTTTGATCAACTTGTTAGTTCATTATGCCCGCCAATGGTCTGAAAAAGAGAAATTCTGTTGAAACATGATGCTTGAGGAGTGAAGTCTGAGTAACTCCAATGGGTTGGAGGGTATTTTGATTAAAATTCTCGGTTTGAAATCGTTATACCCACCAAACGAAACATGGATAATTGCCTAAAGGGTTAAAACTTGGAAAAATAAGGGTGAAGTCTGAGTAACCCGAAGCCCCAAAATCGCAAATGTGCCTAATAATGAAAAATTGGTTCTCTGATTGGTTGAAGTGGAAAACGCAAAGCCGAAGAAAATGTTTGATGTCTGTTAACTGTTGGTTGTTGCTGCAGGGCCGTAACCATGTCGACGGCACCGTCGACAGGTCGACTAACCATCTTTGTACAAAGACGGTCCCATCGAGCTATTTGACGGTCTGTCGACAGGTTCGACGGTCCGTCAAAGCGCATCGACGGTCTGTGTACGTAAAACATCGTAGAACCGAAGTGAGCTTTTATTTTTTTATTTTTTTATGAAACTGACTGTGTTGATTTCACTTGTACGGATTGACTAGATTGTGGTCTTTGATGATTATAGGTATGGTGCCACCCAAGTTGACTACCACCCGAGGGGGTGGCTCGAGGCAAACTCAAAGAGCAACGGGTCGAAGGAGGCCCGGTGGCCAACCCACACTTAGAGACGAGAGGTCGGATGATGAGCCTGAGGTTATGCCTGTGAGGAAGAACAGGGCTGCTCTTCCCCCGTGGAACAAGCAGGTCACAGTACCTTCTCCTACACCTCCCAGTTCCTTCCAGTCTAACGAGGAGGAATCATGTACATCTGGGTCCGGTGATGGATCCGAGGAGGAGGGATCAGAGGCTGCATCTGGAAATGCCTCGCACCGCCGCACGAGCACGATCCTCGAGGATGCGCTCGGTCCTCTCAGCACATTCTAGATCTCGGACCCGTCCGAGCTCACGGCCTGGTAATGATGAGGGACACGATGCGATGCTCGAGACAGCTAGGGCTCAGGAACTTAGAAGCAAGAGGCTTGAGGATCGTTTCACTGTTGAGGGTGCCAGGCAGCTGTATGAGTATGGCATTGAATTGAAAGGTGATGACACTCAGCATGAGAACCGCACCATAAATGAAGAGCGGCGGATCAGTTTTGAGGGGCTAGAGATCTTACCCAGGGCCAGAGAGCTCATTCGCCACTATCAGCTAGAGTTTATGCAGGAGCCGCCTGGGGAGTATTGCCCGATCTTGGTTCACGAGATATATGCCGCATATGGGCCTTTGATCAGAAAAGTTAGAAAGAGGCGCTAGAAATTGAAGGAGATACCGCCACTGAGCGAGGTTGAGATCAGAGGGGTGAGTGTTGATATATCTGCCTAGGCTATCAACAGAGTATATTTCGGTAATAACTATACCGCCCCGAGGCAAACCATTGAGCTAGAAGACAAATTGCTAAGACGCAAAGAACAGTCCATCAGGGACTGGGTAGCTACTGTGGTGGGTGGCCCGACCAAAAGGGCCGAGTGTACTAATTTGAAAAATCGGATAAAGAAGAAGTGGTTGACTCTAGAGGAAAAATTTTGGTGGAGCATGGTGCAGTTGCGGCTTCTCCCCACTTAGGCTGATAATGCTCATACAGTTGACAGGCGCGAGTTGTGGTAGCTACATTGATGTCCAGATACCCGATTGATTTCGGGGTATTGGCTAGTACGGAGATACAGTTGCGGGCCTCCCAGCCCAACACTTCCCTGATACTTCCATGCCTGATTATAGAGCTTGTTTGGAGGTCACAAGTGCGGTTTATAGATGATATCGACCACCGAATTACAGCTTCGTCGGTTTATTCGGTAGAAAAGAGCAAGAATGAGGCCGTTGATGAGAGCCAAAGGGAAACGGATGGGTTCCCAATGGAACTTGGAGGGGTACCCCTACCACATGAGTTGATTCATCCCTGGGCCGCGGGTGACTCTACACAGGAGCTACCCGCCACTGCTGCCCCTATTACTGAGACTATACAGGCTCCAAATTCTGAGATCCCAGCTACGGATATTGGAGATTATTCTGTTGAGACTCAGACTGATACTCCTGAGCCACAGACTTGGCTCCCCACCTCAAGTTCGGTCCCGGCCCGGCGGGTCCGCAAGTACCCCCGAGGATCGCTAGAGTTTATCCATATGCCTTCTCAATGGGCAACTTTAGGAAATTTGCAAAACAGGCGGCTACAGCGAACCAGCAGTCAAAGATCATAGTAAACCAGCTGGATGATTATGTGAGGACGAGAGTAGAGGAGGCATTAGATCCTGTGCAGACGATACTATCCGCTCGGTTGGATGGATTTAAGTTGAGATTGACTGCATTGAAGATAGGTCGCCCGCCACTTCCACAGATGCTTTGAGGGCAGAGTTAGAGCAGCTTAAGGCTGATGTTGCATTATTGAAGGTCCGTGATCCGAGCCTAGTAGCAGCACTACCGTCTGTTGCAGAGGATATTGAGGAAGAGCTTCTAGTGGTGTAGTTAGTTGCGCCTACCGCATCAGGTGGTAGGGGCAAGAGAAGGAGAGCGGCCCGTGAAGAGAAGGAGGTGCGAGAGAGCACTCGCCCTAGGGGTCCGAGTATAGAGGAGCAGCAGGTGGCAGAGGCCATTCAGAGATCGCTCGTGGAGAATGTCCAGTTTGGGACTAGAGGAGCCACCTCGAGCAGTGCTCCCAGTGGTGAGACATTGCCACCACCCCTTCCTACTCCAGTGCCAGTGCCTACGGGCACCACTACTGATGCTGCTGCTGATGCTGCTACAGAGACTGCTGTTGGTGCGGTTGCACCACCTGATGCCTCGCAGACCGATGAGTCGCGAGATGAGTAGCGCGCCTAGTGCGCCACAGGTATTCCTACTCCCTGGTATTACTTTTTCTGCATTGGGGACATTGCAGACTTTTTCAGTTGGGGGTGGGAGTATTTGATGTATCATATATGTGTTTAGGACCCCCTCGGCTTTTCTTTGCCATGGTTCTTTTGCTGAGGGGTTTATTTCTTGTTGAACCTGAAATGTTTAGGTCGTGTTTAGATAAAGTAGAGTATTGTTGACTTATGTGGTGGTGGTTTGATTAACTTAGGGCTGTCTTATTTTGATTTTGAGAAAAAGTACTCCCCTCCGAAAATTTTAAAAAAATGGACTTGGTTGTTTAATTGACATGCATGCTTCTTTGTGTGACATTTAGATTATTGGGTTACCTTGTGTGCGGAATTATAGCGGGGAGACTAGTGTGTTGACAATTTTGATGCCATGTGTTGTGAGGTTTGGTGAATATATTCTCTAGTGGTGTATGTAATCTAAAACTTGCCTGGTTAGTCATGCCTGCATTCTGAAGATAAGTGAAGCTGTGAATTTATCTTAGGCTTTGTTCGTGTTAGGAACCCCTGTTTAGCCTAAATATAAGCCTACATATAGATTAATATCCCTTGTTAGCCATTTTGAGCCTGAAAACCTATTTGTTTGACTAGCCGTAACAAGCCGATACCCATTCTAAATATCCATCTCTTTGTGCACCCGGTCCCTCCTTGGCACTAAAATATAAAGATTTAAGCTAAAAGCCTAAGTTGGGGGTGATAGGTGGGCTAAAGGGAATATGAGGTATAAGCCTAAAGTGGGGTTGAAGTAAAGTACCTAGTTAAAAGACAGCGGTGTGGTAAGTGTAAAAAGATAAAAAAAAAAAAAGAAGAAAAAAAAACAACAACCAAGGATTTTTTTTTTAGGGAAGTAGAATCACAATAAAACCACACCGAGGCAACAAAAAGAAAGAAGGGAAGAAAACAAAAGGCGAAAAGGGTAAAAGAGAAGAATAAGATGTAGTGTTCAAAGAGGGTGAGTCACTGTTATCCTAATGTCTATCCTACCCGTCCCCAAGCCTACATTACAACCTTGAAAAAAGTCCTAGTGTGATCACAGCCGAACTGCCCGAAGTTGAGGCCGCTGAAAATAAGGGCAATCTTATGGTATTTGCATGTATAGCTAGAGAATTTCTTTGTGAGTGTGAGTGTTTCTCTTCGCCTTTGACTTCTATCCCATTCTGTGTGTACATATATGTTGGGACATTCTTTGGTCTTTGTGAGGGCATTAGAAGTTGTTAAGTGACTGGTTTCCCGTGAGTCTTGAATCGTGTGCGTTATGGTTTTTGTGATAACTAGATGTCATAAATTGAAGCCTCATGGTTAGTTGCAACGAGTCCTTGATTGGTTTTGTCTTTATTAGGGGGAGAGTCTTTGTGATACACTTGATATGCCGGAAGTTAATTGCCCCAACCACTGTAGACAGCTTTGCTTTGTGATATCGAGACATTTGTAGATTGAGTCTATTAGTTGACTTGCTTGAGGACAAGCAAAGACTTTAAGTTGGGGGTGTTGATGTGCCGGGATTTTGGCACATCTAATGCTCAGTAACTCTAAGTTTTACTTATTTTCGAGCAAGTTTATGTTAGTTTGATGTGTTTTATGTGTTGTGCAGGTATTTTGAAGTTAGAATGCTCGGAAAGGAAAACGAAAAAACGAGAAAAATAAGAAATTGTTCTGATAAGCATAAGGACGGACCGTCAACATGCTCGACGGTTTGTCAAATCGCCTCGTCAATAAGTTCCTGCGAAGTAACAAAATCATCAGAGCATCATCAGATCGTCGACTCGCACCGTCGACATGAGCAACGGTCTGTGGAAGTGCTAGGACGGTGGAGTTCCTGCAGAGTGATAAAAGTATACTCAGATCGTCGATATGGTCATCGAGCATGTCGACGACCGTCGAAGTGCAAAGATGACCCGTCGAAGTGCAAGCCGAGCTGGAACAGGACTGGGATTGATTATTCCGAGTTTGACTTGTATAAATACCTGTTTAGGTTTTATTTTTTAGACATCTGGAGTTTTAGACTTATAGTAATTACTTTTGAGTTGTTAATGCTTTTGAAGATTTCCAGACAATTACATTCATTACTTTCAAGTTTATTCGTAAGTTCAATACAATAATTCAATTGTGCAATCTTCAATCTTTTATTGTTTTCTTATTGCCATGATTAGCTAAATACCTTTACTAAGGTTGTGAACCCAATGATGGGTGTGTTGTGATTGAGGATCGTGAAAGATATACGCATAATGGATTATTAGGGTTTATTTGTTCTTCGTTTTCATCATATAGTTAGTGGTTGCAAACATTAGCTAACGCCATAAACTTTAGTTTATTTGGGAAAATAGCTAGGGTTAGGTAAGAACAAATAACAAGAACTCATGGCTTTAAATCTTGTTTAATAAATTCACTTAAGAATAAGAGGAATTTACTTGGCATACTTAACCGTTCTTCATGCATACTTTCTTATCTTTGGAAAAAGTATAGAAAGAAATAATTTTTTCTTATTGGGAAATAGTTTAGATTCACATAGAGGTTAAGTGCATCCATACAAACAGTCCATTAGAAGTATATTAAGATCGATACCCATGATCATATACTTTATCTGACGGGGACACAACCTTGGTTCTTTTTACCCATATATTTATAACTTTAAATTTTCAGTCACTTTAAATTAGTCCGCAAACCAAATCAGCTATAAAACCCTTTTTTGGAATGCACCAGGACCGCAAGATTAGTATAATAATTGTTTAGTAAACTTTTCACACCATATTCTATGTGGGATTCAACCCCAACCTCGTTGTGTTGCTATATTTGATAACGTCTGCGTTATACCATTAATAGGTGTAATTTGAGCGTATCACTAAGCTTGACTTTTTTGCCAAATCTCATGACCCCCTTCATTAGCGACACCTTCAAGAATACCCAGTCCTTCACTTGAAACTCCAAGTCCCGTCGACGATTATCTAAATAGGATTTTTTACGACTCTGAGCTGTTAATAACCGATCCTGTATAAGCTTGACCATTTCCATAGCTTGCTGGACCAAGTCTGGCCCTATCAGTTTAGTTTCTCCCACTTCGAACCACCCAATTGGCGATCTACACTTGCGCCCATATAAAGCCTCATACAAGGCTATTTGGATGCTAGAATGATAACTGTTGTTATAAGCAAACTCAATAAGCGGTAAGTGATCATCCCAACTACCCCTAAAATCCAACACACATGCCCGTAGCATATCCTCGAGAGTCTGGATGGTACGATCGGCTTGCCCATCAATTTGCGGATGAAATCTTTGTACTAAGACTCACCTGAGTTCCCAATCCTTTTTGAAAAGATTTTCAGAAGTTGGTTGTAAACTGTGTCCCTCTATCGGAGATAATAGATATTGGGACACCATGGAATCGTACTATTTCTTTGACATAAAGCTTTGCATAATCTTCCGCTGCGTATGTAGTTCTGACTGGTAGGAAATAAGCTGACTTCGTAAGTCTATCCACAATTACCCATATATAATGATATCTATGCTTAGAACGAGGTAAGCCTGCGATGAAGTCCATATTAATCACTTCCCTTTTCCAAGTTGGAATTTTCATAGCTTGCAACAATCCGCCGGGCTTTTGATGTTCAATCTTCACCTGCTGACAGTTAGGACATTGAGCCACGAATTCCGCTATGTAACTTCTTTCCGTTCCACCAATATATAGGTTTAAGATCATGATACATTTTCGTTGCTCCGGGGTGAACAGAATAACGAGAACAATGGGCTTCTTTCAAAATCTGATTACGTAATCCTGCAACATCAGGAACACACAACTTGCCTTGATATAGGAGAACTCCATCTCCAGAAATTTTAAAGAATGACTTTTCCTTCTGAGGAAGTGTATTTCTGTAATGAACTAGTATGTGATCCTCATACTGGGGCTTTTTCACTTCAACTACTAGTGACAAAATAGCTGAATTCTGAATGGTAGCTCCCATGTCTCCCGAGTCCATTACCTGAACTCCTAGGCTAGCTAACTGCTGGAGCTCATAAGCTAACTCTCTTTTCTCTGGCTGAACATCACATAAGCTACCCATAGATCTACGACTATGAGCATCAGCCACAACGTTCACCTTTTCGGGATGATATAGAATGTTAACATCATAGTCTTTCAACAACTCCAACCATTGCCTTTGCCGTAAATTCAATTCTTTCTGCTTAAAAATATACTGAAGGCTCTTGTGATCCGTATAAATATCAACATGGATACTATACAAATAGTGCCTCCACATTTTCAATGCATGGATTACCGCAGCTAATTCGAGATCATGGGTTGGATAATCTTTCTCATGTTTCCGCAATTGCCTTGAAGCATAAGCAATCACCTTACCATGTTGCATCAGCACACATCCTAACCCAACGCCTGAAGCGTCACAATAGACAACATAGCCTTTCGATCCTTTGGAAGTGTCATAACTGGGGCCGGAAGTTAATCTATTCTTTAACTTCTGAAAGCTGCATTCACAAGCATTTGTCCAATGAAATTTAGCTGATTTCTGAGTTAGCTTCGTCAATGGTGCAGAAATAGAAGAAAAACCTTCCACAAATCTCCTGTAATAACTTGCTAAACCCAGAAAACTACGAGCCTTCGTAGGTGTTATAGGTCTCGGCCAAGTCTTCACAGCTTCAATTTTTTGGGTATCCACTCGAATACCATCAGCTGAAATAACATGCCCCAAAAAGGTCACCGAATTCAACCAAAACTCACACTGTGAAAATTTGCAAATAGCTCCCGAGCTTGAAGAACTCTAAGAATGGTACGTAAATGATCTGCATGTTCTGCCTCGGACCGAGAATATACCAGGATATCGTCAATAAATACAATCACAAACAAGTCTAGGAAAAGCCTGAAAACATTGTTCATCAAATCCATAAATACTGTCGGTGCATTAGTTAGTCCAAACGACATTACTCAGAACTCAAAATGGTCATATCTAGTTCTGAAGGCTGTCTTAGGAATATCTTCCTCCCTGACTCTCACCTGATGGTACCCGGATCTGAAGTCTATCTTTGAAAACCACTTGGCACCCTGCAATTGATCAAACAAATCATTAATCCTTGGAAGCGGATATTTATTCTTGATCGTCACCTTATTCAGTTGTCTGTAATCAATACACATTCGCAAGGAGCCATCTTTCTTTCTTACAAATAACACAGATGCTCCCCACGGGGATGAACTAGGCCTAATAAAGCCTTTTTCAAGCAAGTCCTTCAATTGTTCCTTCAATTCTTTCAACTTTGTGGGATCTATTCTATAAGGAGGAATAGATATGGGCTTGGTATCCGGTAGTACATCAGTAGCAAAATCAATCTCCCGCTCTGGGAAAAGGCCTGGAAGCTCATCCGGGAATACATCCGGAAACTCATTCACTACGGGGACAGACTGAAAAGTCGGTGATTCGGCTTCTATATATTGAACCCGGACTAAATGATAAATACAACCTTTCGCAATCATCTTCCTTACCTTGAGATAGGAAATAAACCTACCTCTCGGAGATACTGTATTTCCCTTCAATTCCAAAATTGGTTCTCCCAAAAACTGGAAGCGAACCATTTTTGTTCTACAATTAACTTGGGCATAGTAAGAAGCCAACCAATCCATGCCCATAATAACATCAAAATCCATCATTTCCAGCTCATGTAAATCAGCCATAGTACGATGATCATAAATCACAACCACACAATTTTTATATACTCGGCTAGCTATTACCGGATCACCAATGGGTGTCGATACTTCAAAAGGTTTGATTGACTTCAGTTTCGCCCCAAATCAACTTGCAATATAAGAAGTAACATATGAAAATATGGAGCCTGGATCAATTAATGCATATACGTCATGAGAAAATACCGATGATATACCTGTGACAACATCAGGGGAGGACTCACGATCCTGTCGCCCAGCCAGTGCATAAATACAGTCTTTGAGGACCACTAGAACTGGGAGCTCCTCCTCTACTTTTACCACGGCTAACTGGTGTCTGTGAGCTTTGCCCCCGAGGGCGTATAAATGATGAAGACCCAGCTGCTGATCCTGTGGGATGGATCTTACCCCTATCACCGATCGAGGGGCAGTCACGCATGATATGGCCTGACCGACCGCATGCATAGCAAACATCTGAACCTAATAGCACTGGCCCCAATGTAACTTTCTGCTCTGAGAATATCGTGGGATGGGTGATCTTGCCTGGCCCGAGTCACCCCTGTAATGAGAACCTGAAGCCCTAAAACTCTGACTCGGCTCGGAGTGAACAGGTCTATCAAATCTCTGGCCTGTAAAACGTGGAGGCGCACTAGTCAAGAAATGGCCTAAATGCCTAGAAAACTGATGTCTTTTCCCTTCTCTGAACTCACTAGCCGGATTCGAAGATCTAGCCCTCTTGCTATAACCTCTATCATGCTTACGCTCACTTCTTTGCTATCGTTGGCTTTCTTCCAAATTCTGGGCATGGGCTTGAATGCCAGAAATGTCCATACCATCTTGAAGTGATGCAGTCAAGCACTTATCCATCAATTGTGGCCCTAAGCCACTCACAAATCGGTGCACTCTATCACCCTTATCCGCTACCATGGCTGGAGCATACCAAGACAAAGAATTGAAGCGGAGGCTATACTCTAGGGCAGTCATGCTTCCTTGCCTAAGATTAAAGAACTTATCAGCTCTAGCCCGCCGAACCTCTGGCGGCAAGTAGTGTGGGAGAAAAGCATCAACGAATTCTTGCCATACTTGGGGAGGTGCATTGACTCCCCTAGAAGACATCCAAACCGTATACCAATGAACCGTAACATCCCATAGTCTATAGGACGCCAACTCTACCGATTCGACGTCTGAAGCATGCATTAATCTAAGTGTCCTCAACATTCCATCAATAAAGCTCTGAGGGTCCTCATCCGGCTTTGACCCAAAGAATTTCGGAGGGTTCAAGCTAATAAAATCACGGGCTCTGGCACTGACAGCCCTATCACCCTGACCTGTACCTTGCCGCTGAACCTGAGCGGCGACTAACTGAGTCAGCAAATAGATGGCCTCTTTCACTTATTGGCCTGAGACATCCGTTGGAGGAACTGGGGGTGCTGGAGCTGGGGCTGAGGCTCCCTCATGCTCCTCTGAAATAGGAAACGAGTGAGAGGACCGAGATGGAACCTCATTCTGGGACTCACCCTCCTCTATATCTGTCGACGGTACTTTCTCAGTCCGCGCCACCGCCACCGTCTTTGCCTGCCTTTTTTTGCCGGTAGGATTTCTCTTTGCGGGCACCTCTTGTCACACCCCAATTCTGATAGGGCATGATGGGCACCCAACTCTTAATTAGAGCTGAGCGAACCCTCTGGCATTCACATAATGAAACTGGACATATAAAAAAAAAATTGGAAATATAATAAAGTACTTTCCGTCAAACCATAGAAATTTGCGAACGATACTCAATTAATCAAGAACTCATTAAGTCAAGCTGACATATCGGCCTATATGGTCGCTTTACTCAACGCATGACATTTTAACATACTAACCACAGGACACTGTCTACAAAGTCTCTAAGAGTAAACACTTGAATTATATGAATCGGGATAGGGCCCCGACATACCCGTACACACACATGATAACCATAATGACTCGGCACTGCTCCAAGAAGAAAATGGAGTTTGCCAATCCCAGCTGATAGCCAACCATCCTAGCTGAATACTTTTACCTGCAAAATAATATGGGATTGTGTGGCATGAACACAGCGCCCCCAGGCAAAGGGACGTCAGTACGAACAATGTACCGAGTATGTAAGGCAGCAGTAATCATAAAGAATGAGATATAAGCCATAATGAAAGTATGAGAAACCACCTGTAATATGAATAGCCCCGAAGGCAGAGAATAACCATGTAAGTAGCCCCAAAGGCAATGACTAGAAATGTAAATATATACCATACCCGGCAATAATCATATAAATAGTAAGGGATTATATATATATATATATATATATATATATATATATATATATATATATATATATATATATATATATATATATATATACCGTACCCGCCCTCTAGTGAGGGACTCGGTGAAATAATCATATATATATATATATATATATATATATATATATATATATATATATATACATCCGCCCTGTAGTGAGGGACTCGGTGAACAATGCAATGAAACTGTGCACGAATACATACCCGGTCTGGGACTCGGTGAATGATATATTAACGGCATGCACGAGTAGAATATCATGAGCAACCATATGTAAACTAAATCATCATCTGGGACTCAATAGAATAATTAGAATGAACCGACACTTGAGAATCAAAGACAACTGTCATGTTAAGTACCGCTGAGAACTAGAATTCATTGGAGTCATGTATGTTCATCATTCGCTCGTTTATGTAATTCATGCCAAAAAAAAAAATAGGGATAGCCTTAACATACCTTGTCCGCTCCAAGCTAACCACAAATCAGATCTCGGGCTTCCCAATCTACAACAACATTATTGATATCAAGTATTAACTATAGCGCGCTCAAAATCCAAAGCCTAAGCTAGCACGTTACTTAACAAAATTCGGGCAACATTTCCCCTGAAAACTTAACAATCCTCGAGATTCCAATTTAGCCAAAACATCAATCAAAATACCAACAACAATAATACCAACAATTTCATATCAAACTAGAATTAAATCCATTCCTAAATCACTTCCAAAACAGCCCAATATACATTCGTATACCAGTGCTTGTATACACTTCTTTATTTTCGTATATCCATAGTATAACGGCAACAAAAATAACAACAACTAAAACTACAACCAATCCCCATGATATTATAGCCCACAAAGTAACTCATAACAATCACCAAATAGCCCACACGATAACAATAACAATTTATTCGATTTCCGATATAATTTTCATATTTCTTTTATCTAGCAAAGTAGATATAACTCGGATACTCAAATACATCTAGGAGAGAGAATTTCTTATCTTATATGCCAAGAACTACTTTTCTTCCACCTTACTTCACTTTGAAGAAAGTCCGGGTCCAACAACACGATAAAACGGAACAACGAAACCGAAGCAGTGCGCAAAACCCATATGTTGTTCTTAACTAGAATTAATCTTTGATGTCATGAAATATTCATGTGCTGCTGTGTAGAGGAAGAATCATGTTGCTGCTGACGTCTTGCCCTTCAAACTAATTCTCAAAGCCAAAGTTGTTGCTAACGTTTTGCTCTTCCAAGTTAATTCTCAAGGATTAAACTATTGCTACTACAGAAGTACATAATGAAGTTGCTAAGCCAAAAGAACCTCTCAAGGTTGCTGGTCACGTTCTTGTTGAGAGAAATTAATAGGAGAATGAGACCTCCTCTCTTGTCATTACTTAGTGAGCAAGAGAAACGTTATATGACATAATTACTTAGTGGATCATGGGGTCCATATGTTACCTCATCATTTTGTGTAGTTAATTGTAAGGATTCCACCACTAATATATGACCCTTAGTCATATATTTCAGCCCACCACGTGTCAAGGCCCATTTCCATGCACATCCATGATTTGCTAGTCAATTTAATAATGTCCCGTTAAAATCCAACACTTAATAATTTATCCACATAATTAATTTCTTGATCTCAATCCACTTAAACATGGACCACTTTTAACACACTTCATATACTTATTATCATAATCATGAGATATAGCATTAGTCCATAGTCTCATTTGCCACACATAAAAATATTATTTTCAATCATCGCCGTCACATTTTTTTTTTGTCTTAAATCATTTCGGGACTTCATTCCTTGTATACACCGAGTTCTTGATTTTCATGCTTGAATATGACCAAATCCTACGACCTCAGTAAAATCTCTCATGTTGGATGGTTCAATTTCCTAGTCCAAAAATACGGGGTATTATAGCTTGGACCGTATTTCATTCTAATAAATTTCAAACCTCGACGAAGCTTATTTTGCTTCGATTTGTTTAACTTCTAATATTTACAACACATCTGTACCATTACTCTAACCACCTATAAGCTTGGGGGATAACCTCATTTCCGTTACTAATTTCATTTAACTCGCACGCTTTCCATTGCATGAAAACACGGGATGTAACATCCTTCCCCCCTTTAGAACATTCGTCCTCGAATGTTAAACTAGTCCTGTATAAGTATACTAGTTATGGTGATCTTATAACGAATCAATTCTAACTAGAACTCGTCTATCATGCTGTGCCTTTCTTTGCTTGGCTTAATACCATTCTCCACTTGACATCAGTCAATATTGAATTTTCAAAGAAAGTGATCATAATTTAGCTACTTCCATAATTGACTGCACTTACTATATCCATCTACACTTGAAGCTTAGGTCGAGTTTTTCTTGTTTTGGAGTTATCTTTCCAGTAACACTGTAGAATAGGAGCTATCTTTCCTTTGGGTAGGTTTATCATAGCATATTAGTTCCTTTTGTTCTCTCTTCCAAGTCTTATAGATCTACTTCCACTCTTTATTTAGGTCGCATAGTGTGCAGCGTACCTCTTTCTTGGAGTCATCATTTTAATCCTCTGACATGCACTATCTATGACATTCCCTTTTGAATAGTTGAAAACGAGTTCCCTTCTTAGTAATGACTATCGGTTGCAATACTCCCTTGATTCCTCAGGAATATCCTTTCAAGAGATATAAGTGAGTCACTCTCCGGATATGATCCTCCCTGATATTTGAACTCGTCGATCCTTTCTCTTGCTCAATTAGTCTAGATAGCTTTTGTCCTCATCGTTACTTCTTCCCATAATCTTTATTTATATAGTCATTAACTCTATACCCGCATTATTAAATCAACCATGCGAATCCTTTGTGACATACTGATACCATGTCATCTCTTAACCTCTCGTGATTACGTAAGAATCAGGAAACTTCCTCTTATCATTGGAATCCTCTTCGGGTGTCTCTTCTTGCTCAATTTATATCTAAACGAAGGTTAGGGTTCTAAATCCCATGTTAATCATGCCCGTAATGAATCTCTCGAGAGCACTATTTTGAGGTAAATACTCGTATCACATCTCGAATGACACTTATATAGGTAGTTTTCCCTATAGCACCCTTATCATCACATTGAGATGAATACCACTCTTCTGTCACATGCCCATTTTTCAAATCTATTTCACAGTTTACATTACTTTATGAAGTACTATCATGAACTTTCCGTCCCTCTTTCGTCGTTCGGTCCATACCTTTCACCATTTCATTCTTACGTCTCTGCTTGCCATATCACCTTATAATGTCGAAGGTCAATTTCCCTTTGTTGTCTAATGTTTATAACTCTTTCACCATAGGATAGATCCCGTCATACTCTTTTTTTCCCTTTATTTGTCCCTTGGTTATCACATCTTATATTCTACTATAGAAAACTTTAAGTCCCTTCTTATTTGTCACTTATAAATGGCAATATCATTAACAACGACTCTACTGTCAATTCCTTTGCCTCTATTCCAGTATAGCATCACTATCCTTTACAATATTCCTTGAGTTATTTGCTCTCAATGTCATGTTATTCAAGGTCTTCGCGAACGATTTTCAGTACAGTCTCAGATACCCGCTCGATTCTTGTTCATTTATTTACTAGCTATTAGACTCATTTCTGCAGAACTCCCATTTTTGGTTTTAGAGTCTATATCTGTCACATTTTAGGATTCATCGTTTCAATCTCTACACTTGTATTTTCCTTACTCGCTTCCCCCCTTAAGGGTCTTACTTATACCATTCTCAAATCCGTTACCTCACTTCCAATCTCAAATTCATATATCCCTTTCGTCAATTCCCTTATTATACCGCATCATATTCATGCCATTTCCCATAATTTATAGCTACAATAATTCATGTGTGAAGTCTTAACATACTCATTTTGCAGTTTTGTGATCAAGTAATACAACCAACATAGCAATCCAAACTAGGATGTATTTGACTTAATTCAACCGTTAATTATGAGTCAATGTCTACATCCGCTCCAATTAATAATTTCTGTCCCATAGGGATACTCGAGATAGTAGTTACTAACCATGTAATGTCACTTATCCCATTATTCGATACTTAGAGTTCACTTATAGCGTCATCTTTCCTTTTTCTTCCTATCTCAAGTTATTCCTATCTTTCTGGTAATCGACTTATAGCAACCGTAAATGCATTTTCCTTTGAACCCGCTATCTTTGTTTTCAAGGACCTAAGTCTCATGCGCAACTAATACCCCTTATGCCTCATACTCTTTTACTCTTGTGACATTGATTTCAAAACCAATCATAACCGTATCGTATTTGTCGTTGATGATAGCGTTGCTTTGTCGCTTTATCGTCGTACGGTAAACTTATAACTCATGGCCACATTTTTTTATTTCCAACTTATTCCTTTATATTCTTTACTCGTTCTGTCTTGGTATAGGATATTCGTAGGAGATGCATCTTCCTTTTCTCATAATACGACTACTTCTTTAGTGCGCGTACTTCGCATATTTCCTTTTCTTCCTGTACCCATACTTATTCCTTTTCATTCTTTCCTCCTCAATTTATCTGATTACCTCCCGTCTTATAATCAATCCTTTATTCCTCACACAAGGAACCCTACTCTTAACTCAGTACTGCCTTGTCCTTTAGAATATATTACTTCTATACAATCCTTTTTTTTTTCTTCCAAAACTTATTCTGTTCATTCTGATCATCCCCTCTCATCCTTATTATGTTGATCCCTTTTTTCTAACAATCGTTCTATTCCATTATTCATCTTTCCGTAGTCTTGGTCTTTTACATCCAATCACAGATATCACTTGTGATCTCGATTATACAAATCATAAACTGTTATTACTTTGCCATACCACTTTTCTCTGATTTCTTTTCCAAGTTGACTTTCTTTTTCCTTTTGCTTGCTATCATTTCTGTCATTGAGAAACCTCAATGCTGGACTTTCCCACAACAAGGTCTTATAAGCTTTCTTATCTACTGCCCCATGACTCGCTTATTGGTTTTACACTTGCATTCACTCCTTATTCATATAGAACATGCACATCTTTAGTCGTTTCCTCGCTATCATGTACTTACTTTGTACTACAGTTCTTGCTACGTTCTCATTATATCCTGATCATAATCAATCGAGTGCCACTTCTTGATCTCATTGACAAGCCTGCTTATAAAATAGAATAAACCTTGTGAAGGAAGCATACTTAACCTGTTACTCTTTCTGATCAGCCCTATTACACTTACCATATAAATTGTCTTACCAATGTATTCACATTCGTTATAACCCTTCGTATTTCGTACCCCTGTCTCAGTCATGCTGTTACTTTATTTTTGTTAATAGACTTATCGTATTTTTCTTGTGCTTATCTATCCAATCAATACTTCAATATCACACTCTATTGGAGTTACCCTTTCTCTTCTATGTCATGCAAATTACTACCTGTCTTCCTAATTTACTCTAGCGTTTCTCTTTACCATATCAATGTCGATCTTATAATTATCATTACTATTAATTCAACAACATTTAACTTATCTCTTGTAGTTGTCAACGATACTCCTAACTTAATCCCATCTTGTCATTACTTTTTACACAACATCTGTTCTTGTTAGGACATATTACAAACTTATATCTGATCTCCTTTAAATTCTAGGAAATTTCGGCGAGATAATAGTCAAAATACCCCCCAACGTTTGACCAAAATGCCAACTACACACCTAACCTTTACGTTGGTCCTATTAACCCCCTGGACAAATTTTTTCAGTATTAAAATGCCCATTTTTTGCGATGTGGAGGAAATCGCTCGAGACGCGTTATAGCCTTTAAAAAACAGCATCTGACGTGTTTTAGAGAGCCAAATGGACTGCCACGTAGATGTCACATAGATAAATTTAAATTTCCTCCATTTTTAGGCTACTTCATCTTCTTCTTCACCCAATTTAATACCCATCTCCATTCTTTTTGCCAAATAATACCCATTATAAATTTAGAGCTAGGATAGTGATTATTCTTATACTCACTGTTTTCCCAAATCAAATTCAAAAAAAAAAAAAATGGAAAAAAAAAAGTTGAAAATCTAATCTTGTTAAAGAAATCGATTGAAAGTTGCTTGTTTGGAGTTGCTACTTGTTGCTTGGTTGGAGTTGTTTAAGCACTAATTCTTTGAGTTGATTTGGGGAGAAAATTAAACTCCATTGCTAGGAATTTGGAGAAAGCTATGAAGAACACCAAGTGGGTTTCTTTAAATTCTTGATTGTTTGATCAAATTAATGAATGAACTTTGTTCTACTTGGTGTTTAGCTTCCTTTCACATTTGGGTTTTTTCCCAAATCAAATTAAAAAAAAAAATCTGAAGAAAAAAAAAAAAAAAGGTTGAAAATCTAATCTTGTTAAAGAAAATCTGATTGAAAGTTGCTTGTTTGGAGTTGCTACTTGTTGCTTGGTTGGAGTTGTTTAAGCACTAATTCTTTGAGTTGATTTGGGGAGAAAATTAAACTCCATTGCTAGGAATTTGGAGAAAGCTATGAAGAACACCAAGTGGGTTTCTTTAAATTCCGTTTGATCAAATTAATGGATGAACTTTGTTCTATTTGGTGTTAGGAAGTTTCCTTTCACATTTGAGTTTTTTTGGATCAAATTTGAGGAAGTTGGGTGTGATTTTTTTTTTCAACTCCTAATGAAGATGATGATGATGATGATGATGTTGATGAAGATGAGGAGAATGGGGTATGGGTTTTGGATCCTCATACCGAAATGGAGGTGAAAAATTGAGAGATTTTTTTTTCTAGTAGATGGATGGAGGAAGGGGGGAAATTAATAAAAAATGAGGAGAAATTAAAGATGTGGCACGTAGTGCGCGTGTCACGTTAATAATTGGGAGTTGTCATATATTACGCCACATCAAAGAAAAGGGGCATTTTAATACCGAAAAAAATTTGTCCAGAGGGTAATAGGACCAACACAAAGGTTAGGTGTGTAGTTGGCATTTTGGTCAAACGTTGGGGGGTATTTTGACTATTATCTCAAATTTCGGCAGAGTTTCCTCTATATTTCTTACTATCCAAAACCTGCACGCAGCAAATACCAACAATGCCTTACAGGGCTAACATATATACGACATATCTAAGCCACACAGGGCTCCCAATTTCAAGTAAAACTACAAAAATGTTGAAACTTACCACATATATCACACCTCGAGATGTACTTGATCCTTTAGCGATCTGCCCTGTTATACCATTCTATTTACTTTCCCTTTCTTTCTTCAGCTTTACATTTCAATCATGCCTCAATATTCTTACCTAAGCCAATATACATCTTTCGTACTGTTGCTTACCTTTGTACCGATTCATTCAATTTGTTTAATTCACACAATTATAACTGAACTTATCATCAAAAGATACATTTAATCAATTCCTCTGTTGTACGAACACTAAGTTACCTCTTTGACAACCAATCCATTATCATATAAATACATATTCTGATAACGTAGCCTCAACGAAGTGACTTTCCTCGGTAACTTTCAATATCATCAATCACTTTTTCGTCGATACCGTTCTTCGTCGAAATCAAGGGTTAGTATAAGGAATCTCATTTCCGATAGCTTGGCTCTATCGCACGATCTTAGCTATGAAAGAAAAGTAACCATCCTAAATGCCCCGTAGCCACACTCGTTTATAAATGTGGCGCGCAACACACCATAAACAAGACTCTACTAGACACGACTTTGCGGACAACCCCGAGGACGAATCGCTCGTATACCACTTTGTCACACCCCAATTACGATAGGGCATGATGGGCACCCAACTCTTACTTAGAGTTGAGTAAACCCTCTCGGCATTCACATAATGAAACTAGACATATAAAAAAAAATTCAAAAATATAATAAGTACTTTCCGTCAAACCATAGAAATTTGCGAACGATACTCAATTAATCAAAAATCGATTAAGTCAAGCCGACATATCGGCCTATATGGTCGCTTTACTCAATGCATGACATTTAGCATACTAACCACAAGACACCGTCTCGCAAAAGTCTCTAAGAGTAAACACTTGAATCATATGAATCGGGGATAGGGCCCCGACATACCCGTACACACACACATGATAACCATAATGACTAAGATCGCTCTAGGAAGAAAAGGGAGATTGTCAATCCCGGTGATAGCCAACCATCCTAGCTGAATACTTTTACCTCGCAAAATAATATGGGGATCGTGTGGCATGAACACAGCGCCCCCGAGGCAAAGGACGTCAAGACGAACAATGTACCGAGTATGTAAGGCATAGAACATCAAGTGCGATATGGATCGTGAAAACCGAGTATCAAAAATTGAATGCACGTGGCTAACATCGAGAATAACGCGTAACTCTATAGTGACGAAATCGACTCTATGGCGTATGATAGGCATAGATTATAATATACCCGATAGTGCTCTGGAACGTACGGTACCGATCCATATATATATAATAATGTCGAGGAACGTACGGCTCGATCCATATATATATATATATATATATATATATATATACCGCACCCGCCCTCTAGTGAGGGACTCGGTGAATAATGCAATGAAACCGTGCACGAATACATACCCGGCCAGGGACTAGGTGAAATGATGTAATAACGCTATGCACGATTAGAATATCATGAGCAACCATATGCAAACTAAACCATCATCTGAGACTCAATAGAATAATCAGAATGAACCAACACTTGAGAATCAAAGATAACTGTCATGTCAAGTACCGCTGAGAACTAGAATTCATTGGAGTCATGTATGTTCATCGTTCGCTCGTTTATGTAATTCATGCAAAAAAAAAAAAAAGAAAGAAGTGATAACCTTAACATACCTTATTCGCTCCAAGCTAACCACAAATCGATCCGGGCTCCCCAATCTACAACAACAATATTGATATCAAGTATTAACTATAGTACACTTAGAATCCAAAGTCTAAGCAAGCACGTTACTTAACAAAATTCAAAGATTTCCCCGAAAATGTAACCCACTCCAATCCAACTTTAAACAACTCAATCAATGGTAACAACATTAGCAACAATCGTACATACAAGTTGCCATATCAAACCAAGTAAGAATTATGCCACAATCCCTTTTCAACTAATTCAAGAACACAAAATCTCTTTCCTCGAGTTTTAGTCCAAATCAATATCGACAAATTTTCCATCAATTCTCTTCATAAACACATAGACATATACAACAAAAATAACATCTTATTCATTCTATTTACCATAATTCCCATCCATACCAATGTCCACATAACTCACAAAATCAGTCCATAAGCCAACAACAACATCAAATTTACGGTATAATTTTCGTATTTCTCATCCCACAATATAACTATGACCTGGATGATTTTAAATATACCTAGGAGAGGAGAATTATTACCTTATATGCCAAGAAATAATCTTCTTCCTTCTTACTTCACTTCGAAGAAAGCCCGAATTCAACAACACGACAAAATGGAATAACGAGATCGAAGCGGTGAACGAAATCTGGATATTGTTCTTAACTAGAAAGAGTATACTTTGCTTCCTTGAAAAGAAATTATGTTGCTACTCAACGTGCTCTTCATCCAAACAAACAAGAACGTTTTGCTCCATTTTTATAAGACAAATTCTATAATTAAGTTGATAAAGATTGTCTACAACGTTACTAATCCCATCGTAAGAGCCAAAATGCCTTGCTAAAAATACTACCTCCAAGATTTCAAGTATTACTAGAGCATGGGTTCTACCCAATTACCTTTCTAAAACAAAAAAAAAAAAAAGCTTTTATGTCCCATAGGTGTCTCCAAACGGTTCTTATAGAGTATTAGTCACTATGTTGCTTATATGGCTAGGTGATACGTGGAGGTCACTTCATAACACTTATCCATTAGTTTATTGCTTAATCCATTTATATCAACTACACTACACATTAACGAAACATACCCAAAATAAATTCTTGATCTCAACTCACTTAAATATTGATCACTTCATATACTCATCATCATAAATCATGTGGCATAGCACTAATCCATACCTCATTATGGCCACACACAAAATATTATTTTCAATCACTATCATTCCACTTTCGAGTCTTAAATAATTTTGGAACTTCATTCCTTTATACACCGAGCTCTTGATTTGCATGTTTGAATGTGACCAAATCCTACAACTCGAGTAAATTTGCTCATGTTGGACGGTTAAATTTTCTAGTCCAAAAATACTGGATGTTATAGCTTGGACCGTATTTCATTCAAATAAATTTCAAACCTTGACGAAACTTATTTTATTCGATTTGTTTAACTTCTGCTATTTACAACCCATCTGTACCATCACTCTAACCACCTATAAGCTTGGTGGATAACGTCATTTAACGTGCACGCTTTCCAATACATAAAAACACGGGATGCAACATTTTGCAAGACAAATCCATTGGGTAAGTTTCTAACCTTTATTATACGATTATACCTTCAATTAATGCTAGAAATCATGAAATTAGGTTGGGAAAATTAGGGGTTTATGAACCCTAAGTCTAAATTAAGGAATCTTTATTCAATCATGAAATTGAAGTTGGATTGTGTTGTGTTGATTTTTGGTGTATAGACTCCATAGATGATGGGTAAACTAATTTTGGGTTGAATTTCCTATTTGTGCTTTTTGGCTTAGAATCCCATTTCGAGTGACTTTTTGGGTTCAGATTTAAAGTATGTTAATATAGTTATCATTAGATTCGTGTGACTTCCTAGAGTAATAATTAGACCATATTGAACCCGATTTTCCAATAAAATTATGAATTTGACCTTTGGGGCTTAGAACTGGGTTTATGGGGTTGAATTCCTAGACCCGAAATGTCACAACTCAAACCGAGGGACATGATGGGTGATGGGGCCTTACCGCCGAGCACCGCTAATCATGCTTTCATATCATAATGGTGAACAAGGGTGGACCACGAGGGTCGACGGATGGCCGCTAGATCATAAGGGAACTATACCGAAAAGGAACGAGCCCAAATGACGTATGTATATAACTATCTTTTTGGACAAAACTATAGAAGCCGAGGGGCCATACAACGTCTAGCTATACCATAATATTCTACAAGCCTTTAATAGAGTACATGACATAACAAGGTCGAGAAGGGGCCCCACCATACCGCATGTGTAACAAAAATATAACATACCAAAACATAACGAAGAACTCCGGACAAGGGGAGTGCTCCGGTATAAGCCGAACAACAACCTATGGAAGCGCATCGTCAACCTATCTACTTGAAATTACATGAAAAGCGGTGTCCCCCGGTGCGAAAGGGGCGTCAATACGAAAAAAGTACTTAGCATGTAAGACATGAAAGTAACATAAAGAAGACATGAAAGTATGTAGGAAAAAGGAATGCAACTCGTACATCTTAGCCTCTGAGGGCCAATGATATGCATAGGTACTATATATATATATATATATATACGTGTATATATGGGCATAATCATCATCATCTCAGCCTCTATAGGCATAATCATCATCATCTCAGCCTCTATAGGCATAATCATCATCATCTCAGCCTCTATAGGCATAATCATCATCATATGACCAATAACGCGATGGGTCATAAAGAGAGATAGTGCATATATAAAGTCGTCACCTTCCCCATACCCCATATGGATATTATATAAGTATACACGCATATAAGGCCTGTGGGGTCATAAAGAGAGAGTGTGTGTGTGCATATATATATATATATATATATATATATATATATATATATAATGCAATGGATGAATATGATAAGAGTGCATCCTGAACCTGTCGGAGTGACGTAAGGTCGTTACACCTCCGATCATCATTATGAAATAGCATTTTCATCATCATGTGACTCGATGAAGCATACTAAATCTGAAGAAGGACTCATTATGTGTTACACCTTTCACTTTCAGAGCATGAGCACGCCACGTATTTCACCGTATTAATGGATTATCGGAGACGTCCCATGAAGTTTTGGAAGGTACAAGCCATGGGAAGTACGTAACAATGAAGTGAAGGATGAATTACGATCTCGTAAGTCGTAACCGGGAAGGAAAACCTTGAAACAAAAGGACATGACCATTATCAAGTATAATTAATGATAAATATCATGTATGGAGAGTTTCGAAAGATTCCGGGACCAAGAAGATCGAAGAAAATAAGTTTATCGAAAATTAGAAAAAAGTTGGCAGAATTTTGTACAGAAATTTTGGGTGAAATTTAGAGGGGTATATCTCCTAGCATATCAGGAGTTTTGAAGTGAAACAAAAGCCTAAATTAAATTTTAGGAAGTCTAGTTTGCAACACAACAAACCATTCATTAAAACGACATTGGAGCAGGGAGTTATGGGCATTTCAAGATAAGCCTTCAAGCTGCCAAATGGCTCCCCGCGGGCCTCACTTGGAAAGTCGGTGGAACCGACTCTTAAGGGGTATAAATACCCTATTATTTCCTTTTTTTTCATCATTTACACTTCTTGTGAGCTCTAGAAACATCCACACACTTCTCTTAAACACTTATAACCCCTTAAATCAATAATCTAACAAGATTACACCAAACTAGTTCCTGAAAAGTGATTGTTCTTGTTTCTACTTAGTGTTGTGGTGAGTTTGGTCTTTGAGAAAGTTGGTGTGGCTAAATTTCTTCAATTATAAGGTATGTTCTTCATCCTATCTCTTATGTTTAGTTGATTTGAAGGCTTAGTAAGTCTTAAAAGTGAAAATAGTTGTGGAGGAAAGGTCATAAAGTTTTGTGTTATAGTTGTTGAGTATATGGACTGTTTTGAGCATGTTGTGGCTGTGTTATTGGGCTAATTTCCATGTATATTGATGGTATATAATGTTTTTGGTGTGTTGATGAGATTATGCTCCTTGATTTGGGAAGAAAGGAAGTGTATATTGTTATTGTATGTTGATAAACATCGTGTGGGATGTTTTATGGAATATTTTGGTATTGATGATGATGTTGTTGGTGTTAGTGTTGTTGTTGTTGTGTTGGTTGTTGGTATTGTGATTTCGGGCTAGGAATATAAACAGGGGAGATGCTGCCCAAATTTTGGCAGATTTTAAGGGGATTTAATTTGAAGGCTTAAGACAAGCATATGACGATAAGCCTAACAATAGTATGACTGATTTTATATATAGATCACGAGACCACGAATGATCTTATGTAGATTGCAAGACGGGAAGTAAGTTGGAAAGTCAAGAAATGAGCTTCCAGGTATGTTAAGGTGGTTCCATTCTTTCATTTTGGCATGATCCTTATCATATGAATGAACACAGCAAGCAAACGAATTCCAAAGACTCTATTCTTAGACAGTGTAGGGATGTTCGTATCCTTGATCCCTTAAGCCCAGAAGGGGCATCCATAAGTCTTTCGATTTTATAACGATGTCTAAATCCCGAAGAGGACATTCATAAGGCTTCTTTATTCATATGCATTTCATATCTGATTTTTAAGTCTCGAAGGAGACAAATGAAAACGGGAAGAAGTTCCCATTTTGAACTAAAAGTTGCTCCGAAGGGAGTCTTTTGATGTTTTACAAAGATTATCATGCATTTGCATACTTATATACATGCATGACATCATTTCATAGGAAAGGGGAAAAGGGCTAAGGCGTTATATACGCAAACCACCTGATCAGTTGGTCCACGATGATTATGATGCCCGAAGGGGCCATTATGCTATTATGCCGGCGGCCGCGAAAGGTGGCGAAGGCATGCATATATATATATATATATATATATATATATATATATATATATATATATATATATATATGCACATACATGATTCGCAGTGTTGGTTATAGGCACAGATTGAGTCTGTTATTCCTTTATCATTCGAGTTGCGATATATTGTTTGATTCGCCTTACATGCTCGGTACATTATTCATACTGACGTCCCTTTTCCTGGGAGCACTGTGTTTCATGCCACACAGGTGAAGACAGTTGAATAGAGGACACTTTCCATAGGGTGTTCCCAGGCTATCAGCTGGATTGGTGAACTCCATTTCTATTCGGAGTGTTGCCGAGTCAGAGTACTTATGCATGTCCTCTAGTCAGATGCATTACGGGTATGTTGGGGCCCTGTCCTGACCTCTATTATGGTATCTTCGTTCATGTTAGAGACTTTGCAGATAGTGTCCTGTGGATAGTGCGTCGAGATGTCGACAGTTATGTAAGGCGGCCACATAGGTCGATGTGTTCATATACATTGATTTAAAGATTTTATTGTGACTAAAGGTTTTCTTTGACTAAACGATAAGGGAGAAGTCCCTAACATGATGAAAGAGTTCTATTGAAAAGTTTTCATGTTTTACTTGACGGAAGTGTCATTCCATAATTTAAAGGTTCACAAAAAGGTGTAACTTATGAATAGAATGGCAGTATGGCACTCAGCCGAGTAGGGTCTTGGGTGTCAGTCGCGGCCCTCCGGTTTGGGTCGTGACACTATGAACAATATCATTGGAACATGAATCAACATAGGACATCTCTAGCTGCTAATAATGGAATCATTACGGGTAGCGTTATATTTTGTTCATGAGGAACATGCCAAAAGAAAGAAAGTTAGCCTTAACATACCTCAAGTCGTCAACTCAATCCCGCAATGAATCTGTCAGACTAGTATTCCAATCTCCTTGGTCACTTACAGCACAGTTAACAGCCAACAACACAACAACAGCTTTATATAAGCCTCTTTAATTTCACATCACTCATAAACATGGCATTAAGATAGAATCTTAGATCAAGAAATCAAGAACACTTCAATTCCAAGATTACATCACCTTGAAGTATCCTCCAAAACCACTATCAAAAGGAGAAGCAAGCTTCCATAATCACTTTAGAACTTTTAGGCACTTGATCTTCTCTTTTGATCCTTGATTTCACTTAGGGTTTGATTAGGTATGGTGGAGAGATTTTTCTAGAAGGTTAGAGGTCAGGGGAAGTGAAGGGAATAAGATAAAATGAGGAGTATATGAAATATATTTTTAAAAAATAAAATAAAATTGGAACTGAATAAAAATATTGCTTTAAAATACTAACTAAATATATATATATATATATATATATATATATATATATATATATATATATGGACCGTATTTCCCAACAATATTTTTCCCTCTCTACCAAGACAAGTATGAACCGTATTTCAAGGTACAAGTCCGTATTTTTTATTTAAGGTCCGTATTTTACTTCCCAAACTCAAACTATGACGAAACGTATTCTTTTCAATTCGTTCATCCCCTAATCCTTCCAACACTTGCCAATCATGAACGCAAACCTTTGTATAGGCAAGATGAACACGTTTAATCTTATAAAATCTCAAAGATAATTCCGCTCTCCAAAACCATAACCACCAACTCACGAAGATGCATAATGTATAAAAGTACGGGGTGTAACATGAAACTTTATAAGGCAACATGAGTATAGTTTGACTCATATTTTTACATATACTCTGTATTTGAATAGATTGGGATTGTTTGGAGGCTCTGCGGAAGGGTAAGGCTCTGTTATTATTGTTAGACTTCTAATTCCAGGAATGTTGAGACTATGAAACTTAACTTAAGCGACGTGGTTGATTAAATTAGACTAATAAGAGGGAACTAGGTTAATTAAATGGGGTCTCGATACTTTTGAGGTGACGAGCACTTGTATCGGGTACCGGTGCCATGTTAACGGTATTAGTGTAATTTCAATTGTATAGTTCGGTTTGAACACCACACCTTGCTACATCCTTTTTGTGTGCAGATTTCGTGCCCAGTACTAGCGGATCTCGAGACGCTACTAGCTATTGAGGAGACCATCTAGACGATTCAGGGTGAGCCATTAGTATATCCATGGCACCGGATCTTCTTCAGTTATCTATCTGTCTTTTGTTTTGAACAACTTATGTATTCTCGGGATGTATTCCCAGACTTATACTCCATTTAGTTCATTCTCTTTCTAGTAACTCCAGATTTTGGGGGTTGTAACACTTTATCATGTTTTTCCATGACTATCAACTCATTTAGACTTTTAAATGACTTGTATGATTTCTTTCCGCATTTAATTTTCGTATAAATCGTCTTAACAGGTTGTGGATGGCTTACTGACTTAGTTGAAGTTAGTGCCTTCCTTTGCTTATATAAATTAGGTAGTGACAAATTGGTATCAGAGCCTTAGGTTAATCGGTCTCACAAGTACAAGAACAATGTTTAGTAGAGTCTTAAGGATCGGTACGATGAGCTCCATATCTATCTTCGAGAAGCTATAAGATGTCTAGGAAAACTCTTATCTTTCATTCCTTGTCATGCGCACTTGATTCTCATGAGTTCTAATAGTTTCACTATTTTATTCTCTCATAAATGGTGAGGACACGATCAGCCATGAATGGAGACTAGGAGCCTGCACCAGCCCCCACTTCTCCAATTGCTCATGGGAGAGGCAGAAGACGCGATAGAGGGTGAGGCAGAGCTAGAGCCCCTATTGCTATACCAGCCAGATTCCTAGCGTCAGCTGCTGCTCAGGCCCATACTAGGGATTTGACTCTAGACCTAAAGGAGATTCCGGAGGAGGAGCCAGTTCAGGCGGACGAGGTTCGACCCACCCAGAACCAGCTAGATCTATTGCTACTCTTGTTCTTTAGGACACCCTGGTGCGCATCTTGAGTTTCTTTGAGGGTATGGCCCAGGCGGCCGTACTACCAGTTACTCCAGAGGATTCACAGACTATAGTTGAAGCCCAGACTCCAGATCTTATAGTTGTTTTAGGATTTCAGACCCCAGAGGCATAGCCAATTGCTGTTGTGGCTCCTCAATTTCAGGGTTTGTCAGTTTCGAATGTTGCTATTCGCCCAGTTGCCCAACCTACTATGACAGTTGAGGAACAGAAGAAGTAGGATAAGTTTGAGAAGATGAAACCACCACAGTATGATGGGTGTCCTAATGATGACGCATATGAGTTTCTGGTTAGTTGTCATGAGCGTTGCACAATTTGTGGTTAGTTGAGTCCAATGGAGTTATTTTGTAGCTATGCAGATAGTTGGACCCGACAAGCAGTGGTGGAGGGTTTTTGTTGAGACTAGACTAGTTGGGTCACCTCCACTTACTTAGGCTAGGTTTTCTAGCATGATTCTGGAGATGTGGGTTCCTCGTAGCTTGAGGGATGTGAGGGGTGAGTAGTTTGATAGGTTGGAGCAGCGTGGGATGTCTGTGACTGAGTATGAGATGATGCTTTGACCGTTTTACCTAATGAGACCGAGAGGATTAGAAAGTTCATTAAGGGGTTGTAGTATTAGGTTTGAGTCACAACGACGCATGTGGAATCTTCAGGAGGCATTTTTCAACAAGTGGTGGATGCCGTTAGGAGCGTTGAGTCTATCAGTCGTGATGAGTTTGGGGATAGATCGGGCAAGAAGCCCTGCAACTTTGGTAGTTATGGAGGTACCTCATCTGGAGGTAGGGGCCATCATGGTAGGGGTTATCGTCCTCAGTTCAGTAGACCAGTTCAGGAAGTGATGTAGACTTCGATAGGTTATTCTTTAAGTCGCGGTGCTCATGGGTCGAGGCACGATTTTCAGGGTTCATATTCTCGATCTAGAGTTTGAGGTGGTCATTCGGGTTATTCTGGTTCATCTCAGCAGCCTATGGCTGATCGGGGTTGTTTTGAGTGTGAGGACTTAGGACATTTCGCCAGGGAGTGTCCCAAACTTAAATAGGGTAGCCCACATTCAGGTTCTCAGATTGCTGCACCTAGGCCAGTGGCACAGTCGGCAGTAGGTGATGCACATAATAACAGAGGTCGTTCTTGTTCTAGTAGAGGTGGTACTCAGATCGGTCGTGTGGTGGTTGCGGAGCTTCCCAGGCCAAGATTGGTCGTTCTCATTGCTATGCATTTCTAGGTAGACCAGAAGTGGAGGCTTTTGATGCAATCTTTACAGGTACTGGTTCAATTTTTTGCCGATCATCCAGGGCATTATTTGATATAGGCTCTACATATTCCTATGTGTCTACTTATTTTGTTTTGGGTTTTGATATGATGTGTGAATCTCTTGATTTTCCTATTAGTGTTTCTACTCTTGTTGGGGAATTGATACGCTCAAATTACACCTATTAGTGACGTAAAGCGGATATTGTCAAATATAGTAACCCAAACAAGGTTGGGGTCGAATCCTACAGGGAATATGGATAGAAAAGGGTAATAATTGTATGTGACACTGGTCTTTAAAGGCTTTAATTTTATTCCGAATAGTTTGGAATAATTGTTTTGTAATATAAACTAGCACTATGACTTGAATTGTAATTAACGCGAGAGAGAGACTAAGGTTGTGTTCCCCGTTTTGATTAGATATTATGCTTCAGGTTTCAATGTGATATTCTTCTAATGGTTGTTCTAAGGATTTTTACTTGATCTCTTAAAGACTTCCTAATGTTTCCCAACAGTTAGGTCGTATTTCCTCTTTGTGAATTTCCCAAATACAAAAGAGTTGATATCGAAGAACGATCAATAATGCCAATTAGACTTGTTCTTATCCCTAAGTTAGTCTATTAAACGAGGGTTAACGCCCCGAGTTATTGTTATTCAATCTTACCAACTCTAACTCACTTTCCCAAGAAAAGTTAGAATAATGGGTTAGGCTAATGCTTGCAATCATTACCCAACACTAAAACACAAAGATTGAATAAACACCAATAACTATTATGCATATATCAATAGTAGAAACCCATTCACATAATACCCATCATAGGGTCCACAACCTTAGTATTGAAATTAGCTACTCATACTTTTGTTCAACAAAGAAAGCTTAAAAGATGACATAATGTACTTACAATGGTAATAAATGTGAACTAAGGAGGAAGTTGAGGCCTTAAATGCTCCAACAACTTCACAAATATCAAACGATAAGAGTTAATGCTCTACAATGAATGAATGTTGGCTGAAAAACCTAGAATTAACTATTTATAGGACCCAAAAATGATGCCAAAGTTTTGGAAAAAAATACCCTTCGCGGCATCATTAAGGACCGTAACATGTGTTACGGTCCATCCTTTGTTCCATCCTTTTGTCAGCTTGATATTAGGTCAACTGTTACGGCTTCCTTTGATGGACCGTAACACAGGTTACGGTCCGTGTCTCCCAGCGGATCTCAGCCTCAAGTCTTTAGTGGATATCATCTTGACATGCTTTGCGCCCCACGTTACAGACCATCCTTCTAACTCGTAACGTTGATAATCCTTTAGCACTTCATTAGAAATTCCTCTCAGGTTACGATCCACATTACGGTCCGTAACTCAAGTTACGGACCATCCTTCTGAGCCGTAACGTTGACAATCCTTTAGTGCTTCAATCTCCTGTTTCGAATCTCGTGTTACGGACCGTCCTTTAGCTTCAAAGCTGTCCTTTTTCAGCGATTTTCTTCATTTTCGTTCCTTAGTCAACCAACCCTTTAAAACAACAAAATAACATAAGAAACGATATAAAAATACTTAAAAACAAGTAAAACTTTTATTAAAAAGACATCAAATGTGCCGTAATTTCACGACACATCAGGAATCTGTAATGGTGGATCGGGTGTACCGATCCTATCTTATGACCTTGTTGGGGTATGACACTTGGGAGGATTTGATGATTCTAGATATGGTAGATTTTGACATTATTCTTAATATGAGTTGGTTGTCTCCGTACCATGCGATCTTGGATTGCCATGCCAAGACAGTTACCTTAGCTATGCCAGGAGTACCTAGGTCGGAGTGGAAGGGTGATTCTAGTCGCACTGAGGAAAGTGATATCGTTCCTTAAGGCTCGTCGGATGGTGGAGAATAGGTATTTAGCGTATTTGGCCTATGTTCGAGACACTAGTGCCTATACCCCTCCACTTGAGTCAATACTTATAGTGAGGGAGTTTCTCGAGGTGTTTTCGACAGATTTACAAGGTGTTCCACCAGATTATGACATTGACTTCTACACCGATTTGGAGTCGGGCACCAAGCCCATTTCTATTCCGCCATATCGGATGGCACCTGCAGAGTTGAAGAAATTGAAGGAACAATTACAAGATATGTTGAGTAGGGGGTTTATTAGACCTAGTGTTTCCCGTTAGGGTACTTCAGTGTTGTTCGGGAAGAAGAAGGATGAGTCTATGCAGATGTGCAGATGTGTATTGATTATTGGCAGTTGAACAAGGTCATCATCAAGAACAAGTATCCTATTCCTCAGATTAATGATTTTTTTATCAGCTTCAGGGAGCATCGATCTTATCCAAGATCAATTTGAGGTTCGGGTATCACCAGTTGAAGATTAGGGCAGAGGATATCCCTAAGACAGCCTTCAGGACTCGTTATAGTCACCATGAATTCCAAGTTATGTCTTTTGGGTTGACCAATGCCCCACAGCCTTTATGGATTTGATGAATGGTGCTTTCGTACCGTACTTGGATTTTTTTATGATAGTTTTCATCGATGATATCTTGATATACTTTCATAGTTGCGGAGCACGAGCAACATTTGAGGATTGTGCTTGATATCTTGAAGGAGAAGAAGCTTTATGCTAGGTTCTCAAAGTATGAGTTTTGGCTTGATTCTATGGCGTTCTTAGGTCATGTAGTGACCTAGGATGGGATTATGGTAGATCATAAGTAGATTGAGGCAGTTCGTGATTGGGTCAGGCCTACTTCAGTTACTGAGATTCGGAGTTTCATTTGCCTCGCTAGTTATTGTCAGCGTTTTGTAGAGGGATTTTCATCTATTGCATCCCCTTTGACCAGATTGACTTAGAAGAATGTACCCTTTCAGCGGTCGGATGAGTGAAGGTGAGCTTTCAAAAGCTTAAGACTTTGTTGACTACAGCTCCAATTTTGACTCTTCTCGTGGAGGGAGAGGGCTTTAGTCTGTATTGTGATGCTTCACGGATTGGCCTTGGTTGTTTCTTGATGCAAAAAGGGAAGTTGATAGCTTATGCTTCTAGGAAGTTGAAGGTGAATGAGAACTACCTCACTCATGATTTAGAGTTGGCGGCGGTAGTATTTGCATTAAAGATTTCGCGGCACTACTTGTATGTTGTGCATTGTGAGGTGTTTACCGATCATAAGAGTCTTCAACATATTTTCAATCAGAGGGATCTAAATTTGAGGCACCAAAGTTGGTTAGAGATGCTCATGGACTATAATATGTCGATTCTTATAATCCGGGAAAAGCCAATGTAGTGGCGGATGCCTTGAGTCCTAAGGTGGTGAGTATGGGTAGCCTAGCTTGTTTACAGGTTAGAAAGCAGCCTTTGGCTGTAGATGTGTAGGTTTTGGCTAAATGCATGGTTAGACTTGATATTTCGGAACATGGCAAGGTTCGCTTATGTGGAGGCACGATCTTTCTTATTAGAGCAGATTAGAGCCCAACAGTTTGATGATTCAAAGTTGTACAAAATTCAGCAGAAGTTGTTGAAGGGAAAGGCAAGAGAGGCTTTTATTGATGATGAGGGAGTTTTGAGGATCAAGGGTCGCATATGTGTTCCCCATGTGGGCGATTTGACTAGATTGATTATGGAGGAGGCTCACAGTTCGAGGTATTCTATTCATCCTAGAGTTACGAAGACGTATTAAGATTTGAAGCAATATTATTGGTGGTGTAGTATGAAGAGAGATATCACAGCGTTTATGGCTTAAATGTTTGAATTGTCAAAAAGTGAAGTATGAGCACCAAAAGTCAGGTGGCATTCCTCAGAGAATGCCTATACCTTAGTAGAAATGGGAGAGAATTACTATGAACTTTGTGGTAGGATTTCCACATACCTTGGGGAAATTTGATGCTATTTGGGTCATTGTGGACCGTTTGACTAAGTCGGCTCACTTCATACCAGTTCAGACTACCTACAATTAAGAGAAATTGGCTAAAATCTACATCCGAGAGATTGTTCGTTTGCATGGTGTCCCCATTTCTATCATATCGGATCGAGGCATTCAGTTTACATCCCATCTATGCAGATGGAGTTGGGCTTAGTACAACATTTCACCCTCTGACTGATGGACAGTCCGAGCGTACTATGCAGGTCCTTAAGGATATGTTGCGGGCCTGTGTGGTTGATTTTGGTGGTCACAACAACAGTTACTATTCGAGCATTGAGATGGCACCATTTGAGGTGTTATATGGTAGGACGTGTCATTCTCTGGTTGGTTGGTTTAATGCTTTCGAGGTTAGGCCTTAGGGTACAAACTTGCTTTGTGATTCTCTGGACAAGGTCAAGTTGATTCAGGAGAGACTTCTTACAGCTCAGAGCAGGCAAATGAGTTATACGAACTGGAAGGTTCATGACTTAGATTTTATAGTTGATTAGAGGGTATTGTTAAATGTTTCACCCATGAAGGGTGTGTTGAGATTTGGGAAGAAGGGTAAGTTGAGCCCGAGGTACATTGGTCCGTTTGAGATAGTTCAGCGCAATGGTGAGGTGGCCTATGAGTTGACGTTGCCTCATGGTTTGTCAGGTGTTCACCCTGTGTTTCATATTTTCATGCTCAAGAAGTATCATTCTGATGGTTCTCATGTGATTCAGTAGGATTTGGTTTTGCTTGATCAGAATCTGACATTTGAGGAGGAGACAGTTGCTATTTTGGATAGACATATCCAGAAGTTGAGCTACAAGGATATTGCTTCAGTAAAGGTTCATGGAGGCATCGTCCGGTTGAGGAGGCTATATGTTAGACCAAGTCAGATATGCGAATTAGATATCCCAGCTTTTCAGTGATTCAGGAATTTCTCCTCTTTTTCATGTTCAAGAACTAACATGTGTTTAAGTGGTGGATGATGTAATGACCTGTTAGGTCATTTTGGCTATTTTAACTGTTTTACCCCTATTGACCCTTCCCCTAGCTTCATCGTGATATATTTGACTTGTGGGGATGGTTAGCTCGCTTCCTGAGGTAATCGGATGTGGTTTGGGTGAGAAAATGAGATTTTTGGAAGTTCATAAGTGTTGGGTTGACCAAAGTCAACATCGGGGGTAAATGAGTGTTCCTGAGAATTTCATCGATTCCATTAGGTCCGGAATGTCAATTACAACTTGGAAGAGTAGTTGGTTTACTTTCCGAAGGATTCGAGGGTATTTTGGTCATTTGGTTAGAAAACCAGTTTTAAGGCGTTTGGAGTTGACCGGGTCAAGATAACCTCTTTTGGAATTCCGAGTGCACAAGTGAGTTCGTAGTGTTTTTTTTTTGTTAAGATGCAAATTTGGTTTGTATCTGAGAGGTTTCGCATGAGTCTCGGGATTTCGGGGTGAAGGAGTGAAAAATCAGATTTTTCTGGTATCAGCTGTTGCTTGTGTTTGTTGTTCACGTTGCCACGTGGCACATTCGTGAGCTGCCGCTTGTCTGTTCATCACGGCCACGAGGCTCTTGACACAATCACGATGGCTGACATTTTCTGTGCCCCACGATCGCGAAGAAAGTGTACTTGGACAGAATAAAAAAAATCTTATTTCGTGATTAGACTACCCATTCACATATTTGGCATTTGGGAGCTCATTTGAGGGGAATTTGGGAGATTTTGTAAGACACTTCCATTGAGTAATTTTCTAACTTTCATTTTACGATTATACCTTCGATTATTAAAAGATTTCATGCTAGAAATCATGAAATTAGGTTGGGGAAATTGGGGAGTTTTGAACCCTACGTCTAAATTAAGGAATCTTGATTTAATCATGAAATCGAAGTTGGTTTGAGTTGATTTTTGGTGTATAGACTCCATAGATGATGGATAAACTAATTTTGGGTCGAATTTCCTATTTTTCCCATTCCAAGTGACTTTTTGGGTTCGGATTTAAAGTATGCTAACATGGATGTCATTAGATTCGTATGACTTCCTAGAATAAGAATTAGATCGTATTAAACCCGATTTTTCATTGAAATTATGAATTTGATCTTTAGGGCTTACAACGGGGTTGACTTCCTAGACTTGAAACTTTATAAGGCAAAATGGGTATAGTTTGACTCATATTCTTACATATAATCTGTATTTGAACAGATTGGGATCGTTCGGAGGCTCTGCAGAAGGGCAAGGCTTTGCTGTGATTGTTGGACTTCTAATTCTAGGCATGTTTAGACTATGAACCTTAACTTAAAGGTCATGATGGGTTAAATTGGACTAATAAGTGGGAAATGGGGGTAATTAAAGGGGGTTTCGTTACTTTTGAGGTGACGAGCACTTGTATCAGGTATCGGTGCCATGTTAAGGGTATTTGTGTGATTTCAATTATATAGTTCGGTCTGAATGCCACGCCTTGGGCATTAGTTGATAACATAGATTGATTTGTGTCTGTGATTGGGATATGAGGTCTCTTATTTGCTTCTTCTATGCTTATTACTTGTCTCATTGTGATTAAGTGTTTCTCATCAATCCTAAATACTCGTTTAAAAATGGAAAAGAGATAAAGATTGAGTCCTTATTGCTTAGCATTGGTTGCTTATCATGTTACATGTCATGTTTATGCTTACCATAGTATCTCATGTGCATTTGAGAGTACTAGTGAAAGGGCCGATGGGAAATGATTTCGGACGGAGTGAAGATGATATTTTTTGCCAGATTGGCTATATGTCAGGTAATGTGAGCCCAAGGGCCGAGTATTATGATTGGAAGCCTAAAATGGCTATAACCCGATGTAATCTGGGAGATCTAAGAAGGCTAGTTGGTATATGGACCTCATGAGTCCCCTATGGGTCACGATTCGTTATTGTTCGAACGTGTGTGTACTGAGAGATGAAAAGAGGCCTTGCGTTGCATAGCATTGCATATCATACTATCTTAGTGATTACTTGGTTGTGATTGTTGAGTTGATCCTTGCCCTATTTGTTTACTTAGAGACTTGATGGACTTGTGGATTAGGAGCTTTCACCTATGCTTATAACTTGATGTGGTTGTTTTGTGGACTAATAACGGTTACGTGTGTAAGTAGTAATAGTAGGCCAACCCTTGTCCCCGTTTTCGTCAGGATCGGTCGACGATGCTGCTGAGTACACATTATTTCCCGTACTCACGTTACACTTCCTGCACCCAGTTTGTGTGCAAATTCTGTGCCCAATATTAGCCTAACCTCAGACGCCGCCGCTCGTCGAGGAGACCATCTAGATGATTCGGCGAGCGCAGGGGTAGATCCATGGCACCGGGATCTTCTCCGCTATCTTTACTTCTATCTTTTGTTTTAGACAGGTTATGTATTCTCATGATCTATTCTTTCATGACCTAAACCGTGGGTCGAGCGGGCACCCACGCTAACCCTCCTGGTGGTCGAATCCTTCCCTTGTTCTACCATTTTTAGTTATAACATGCAGAAAATTTAAAATAATACAAGCAGTCTCAAATCATATAAAATATATAAGTGCGGAAGTACAAACGTAACCCTAAGAATCTGGACAAGTCATAGTACAAGAGCCACTTTATAACTACATAAGACTGAATATAGAAAAATACTTAAGTGTCAAAAATACTGTCTCGAAATAAAAGGACAAATATAATAATAGAAGAGCTTTCCAAGCTACGGATCTGGAACACGCCTCACCCTGGAAGCTCTAGCAATGGGCCTCGTGATCACTCGCGAGGTGTAGAAGTAGAGCCTGTGACGAACTCTGCACTCAGAAAAGAGTACATCAAGGTAGTATCAGTACAAACAACTAGAATAAATCTCTGAAACTCAAGTCATAGCCTAAGTGAAAGTCTCTAATCCTCGAGTTCATCAACTTTCTAATTAAACACCTTACAAGCAAGTAGCAACGCAAATGAATCAACCAAGGAATCAAAAAGGAAACGTGCCATGCAATGATGGAAATACAATGCAAGTGGAACGCGACGTTTATCTAATGCACGTACGGCCAATCCGTCCATACCGTACACACACGCGACGACGGAAACCTCCACGTCTCAATAGTCAAGACATAATGGGGTCCGCAAAGTCCATGCACCTCGGGCTCCGTACAAGAAACCTCGGACAACTAGTACAACACATTCCGCTCCGGGATCAACCTCGGTCACGGACTCTTATCATATCTTTTACACAATCCGGCAAAGACCACGGATGTAACATTTTCTCACTTATCATCATCAGTACCAAGTCATAGTTCATATTAATGCATTGTGTGAAATGAGAATGTGTGCCACACATGATAGCATCATCAATAGTAAATCAAAATCAAGATCTTATTCGTGTCTTATCATAAGTGCACATCACAATTCAAGCCAGATTTCATTATCCTTCTTTTTTACGATGTTAAGTGACACAACAAAAGATAGATGAATGCAAACACAAGTCTCAACATAGCAAATGAAGTGACAAGCCCACATAACACAACATAACCAACCTAATTTGACTTCACCTCCACATCATACCCGAAGGTCTAACATGCTTTCCCTGTCAATATCTAACTCCTACATATGCTTCACTAATTGAAGTCTAACAAAATAGGTAAATTGTAACCTACCTCAATGCCGAGCAGGTGCCATGAACAATCCAATGAGAGCCTTTCCCTTTCAAAGAGCTTTCAAACGCTCAAAGTCTAATCAACAAGTTAATCCACATTAGAAACGGAGACTAACGATACCCATATTGCTACAACATGATTCGAATTGAAAAAATAACCTTATTAAGAGGAAACCAGGCCCACAAGGGCAAAATAGGAATTTCAAGATAAAAATGATTCACCCATCCCTTAGGGAGTCCAGTACCATCCCCCAAATCAATAATCAACCTCAACTTATCATCAATTTCAACATTTATAGAAAATCCCCAATTTAGAGAAAATCCTAATTTTTGCATAACCAAAATCCTTGAATTTAAGAAAGATTCAACTAAGCAACTAGTTACCTCATAGATTAGAAGATTAGAATCATGAAGATTTCCCAACAAAATCCCTTTTAAATTGAACAAACCATAAATCATAACTAGGGTTCATAACCCACCTTCTTCAACTAAACTCTTAATAATTATCATAGATTCCAATCCTAAATCATAATGAAATCACAAACAGAGTGAAGAGACTTTCCCCCAAGAAGATTCACTCCCAAGCTCCTTAAAATCGCCCAAATATTGCTCTAGGTTTCAATTTAGTGAATGGCAAAGAAATGGTTCGAGTTGGAAAAATATAAGGTTTCGATCAGCTATTTCCGCATCTGTGGACACCTTGTCTGCAGATGCGGACTCGCATCAACGTAACAAAGGATTGCATAAGCAGATCCACTTGCCACCTCATTTTCTCGCGTTTGCTGGCTAATACTCGCGTAGGCAGACCCGCAGAGGTGGAAACACACCCGCAGAAGCGGGACCTCTGAAACCATTAAAAATTTGGTTTTCACTAAGTTCCACCCAAATCTCAACATCCATTCGAGACCTCCCAGATACAAACTGAATATGCAGACGCAAGTAAAAACACACTACGAACTCGACCGTGCCATTGGAACTCCCAACGGAGGTCACCTTGACTCGGTCAACTCCCAAATAGCCAAAACCAAGTTTTCAACCAAGGGTACAAAATGCTTCTGAATGCCTCGGGTACCGAACCAATCATCCCTCCAAGTCATATCGATCCTCAAAACCTCACGGAATTGACAGATTCCCATAAAGGACTGTTTATCCAAAAGTAAACTATTGGTCAAATATTTTTCACTTTAAGGTTCTGATTTCCTCAAATCCTACCAAAACTCGCCCGTTGACCTCGAGAATAGTATCGCCCATCCTTGCGGGTCAAAAACACTCTAACGGGGCAAGGGGAAGGGTCAACAGGGGTAAAATGGTGAAAACGTAGATAACGACCAAACGGATCGTTACATTAGATACCAATTAAACTACCGCTCGTCCTCGAACGGAGAAGAAATGAAATGAATGAAAGGTACCTGAGTCGGATCTCTCATGCATATCGGCCTCAATTTCCCAAGTAGCCTCCTTGAGTAGACGGTGCTTCCATTGCACCTTAACCGAAGCTATCTTTTTTGACCTTAAACTCACCTGCCTATCCAATTCGCTATGGGTTCTTCTTCAAAGGAAAGATTTTGATCGAAAAGTACCGAATCCCAATGAATGACATAAGAACCGTCTGAATGGTACTTCTTCAATATGAGAACATAAAATATCAGATGAACGCCTGACAAACCTAGTGGCAAAGCTAACTCATAAGCCACCTCCCCAACACAACGGAGAATCTCGAGCAGACTAATAAACCTCGAGCTCAACTTGCCCTTCTTTCCAAATCCCATCACACCATTCATGGGTGAAACCTTCAACAGAACCTACTCACCAACCATAAACTCTAAATCACGAACCTCTCAGTCCACATACTCCTTTTGCTTACTCTGGGCTTCCTAAAGCTTTTCCTAAATCAACTTCACCTTGTCCAAGGACTCTCTCAACAAATTCTTACCCCAAGGTCTCACCTCGAAAGCATTGAACCACCTAATGAGAATGACATTTCCCACCATACAAAGCCTTGAACTGTGCCATGCTAATACTCGAGTGATAACTGTTGTTGTACGCAAACTCCGCCAACCGTAAGAATTGGTACCAACTACCACCAAAGTTGATAACACAAGCTCTCAACATTTCCTCGAGCACCCGAATAGTCCTCTGGTCTGCAACGATGGAATCAGTCAGTGGATGAAATGCGGTGCAAAGATCCAACTGAGTACCCAACTCCTTATGCAAAGTCCTCTAGAAATGGGAAGTAAACTAAGTGCCTCTATCTAAAATGATGGAAATGAGCACTCAGTAATAAGACCTTCTCTCTAATGTAGATTCGTGCCAACTTCTCTGAATTGTAAGTCACCTGAATCGGAATGAAGTGTGTAGACTTAGTCAACCTCTCCACAATAACCCAAATCGAAACAAATTTGCCCAAGGTCTTTGGAAGACCGACTACAAAATCCATGGCAATGCTCTCTCACTTCCACTCGAAAATGGGCATCCTCCGAAGCACACTACCTGGTCTCTAGCGCTCATACTTAACATGCTAGCAATTCAAACACTGAGAAACGAAATCTGCAATGTCCTTCTTCATTCTACCCTACCAATGATGCTGCTTCAAATCACGATACATCTTTGTAGCACCCGGATGAATAGAATATTTAGAACTATGAGCCTCCTCCAATATCAAATGAATCAATCCACCCATATAAGGAACTCAAATGCCTCTTAATCCTCCAAACTCCCTCACTATCAAGCATGGCCTCCTTGGCCTCACCATTCAACACCTTATCCCGAATCTTACACAACTTCACATCATCGAACTGTTGTGTCTAGATTTGCTCCAAAAGAGACGACCTCGCCTCAACACACTAAAGAACCTTGCCAGATTCCGAAATATCCAATCTCACAAAGTTATTAGCCTAAGTCTGAACCTCCACAGCTAAAGGACACTGCTCAACAACCAAACGAGCTAAGCTACCCATACTCACCGTCTTTTGGCTCAACGCATCAGCTACCACATTAGCCTTTCCTGGATGATAAAGAATGTTGATATCATAATCCTTAAGCAACTCCATCCATCTACGCTGCCTTGAATTGAGATCTCTCTGATTGAACACGTGCTGAAGACTGCAGTGATTAGTAAGCACCTCACAAGGAACCCCATATAAGTAATGCCTCAAAATCTTCAACGCGAAGACTGTTGCCGCTAACTCTAAATCATAAGTGGGGTAGTTCTTCTCATGAATCTTAAATTGCCTCGAAGCATATATGATTACCTTGCCCTCTTGCATCAACACACAACCCAAACCAATACGAGAAGCATTACAATATACTGTGAAATCCTTACCCTCCACGTGTAATGCCAAAATCGGGACTGAGGTCAACAAAGCCTTGAGCTTTTGGAAGCTTTCTTCACAGTTATCGAATCACTGGAAATGAACTTTTTTTTAGTCAACCAAGTCAAATGTAAAGCAATCGATGAAAACCCTTTTGCAAACCGTCGATAATAGCTCGCAAGGCCCACGAAACTATGAATTTCAGTAACTGAAGTAGGCCTCACCCAATCTCTAACAAACTTGATCTTCTTGGGATCAACCATAATCCCTTCCTTAGACACAACATGGCCCAGAAATGCACGGAACTAAGCCAAAACTCACACTTAGAAAATATGGCATACAACTTATTTTCCTTCAATAGACCAAGCATGACCCTCAAGTGCTTCTTATGCTCTTCGTTACTTCGAGAATAAACCAAGATGTCATCAATGAACACAAATCACGAACGAATCCAAATACGGCTTGAATATCCCATTCATCAAATCCATAAACGCTGTAGGGGAATTGGTAGGCCCGAAAGACATACCCAGAAAATCATAATGACCATAATGGGCCCAGAAGGCTGTCCTTAGAATATCTTTCGCCCAGATCTTCAACTGATGATACCCTGACCTCAAGCAACCCCGAAGACGTACCTTACTCCTACCGTCTCAAAATAGAAGGACAGATCTAACAAAAGAAGAGCATACTGGGCTAAGGATTTGGAACATGGCTTACCCTGGAAACTCTAGCAATCAAGTCATAGCCTAAGTGAAAGTCTCTAATCCTCAAGTCCATCAAGTTTCTAATCAAGCACCTTATAAGTAAGCAGCAACGCAAATGAATCATAAACCAAGGAATCAAAGAGGAAACATACCTTGCAATAATATAAATGCAATGCAAGTGAAATGTGATTTTATGCAATGCAATGCACTGGCTAACTATCCATACCTTACACACATGCTAAGGACGTAAAACCTCCGCGTCTCAATAGTTATGACCCACGAAGGACCCGTGAAGTCCATGTACACCCTCGCCTTGGCAAAAAAATCTCAGGCAGCGAGTATAACAGATTCTGCTCCTGTAACAACCTCGGATCACGGATTCTCATCATCTCTTTTACACAATCCAAAAAGACCTCGGATGTAACACTTTCTCACTTATCATTATCAGTACTAAGTCATAGTTCATATCAAAGCATTATGTGAAATAAGAATGTATGCCATGCATGATATCTTCATCAAAAGTAAGTCATAATCAAGATCTCATTCGAGTCTTATCATAAGTACACATCAATATTCAAGCCTGATTTCATTATCCTTCCTTTTTCTGATGATAAGTGATATGACCAAAGAAAGATGAATGCAAAACAAGTCTCAACATAGCAAATGATGAGACAAGCCTACATAACACAACAGAATCAACCTAATATAATTTCACCTCCACACCATACCCGAAGTTTTAACATGCTTTTCCCGTCAATATCTAACTCCTACATATGCTTCACTAATTGGAGTCTAACCAAAAAGGCAAATCGTAACCTACCTCAATGTCGAGCAGGTGCCACGAGCTATCCAACGAGAGTCTTGCCCTTTCGAAGAGCTTCCGAACATTCGAAGTCTAATCAACAAGTTAATCTATATTAGAAAAAGAGACTAACAATACCCATATTGCTACAACACGATTCAAATCATAAACAACCTTTTTTAGGCAAAATCGGATAGGAATTTGATATAAAACGGTTCACGCATCCATTAGGGAGTCCAATACAATCCCCCAAATCAATAATCAACCCGAACTTATCATCAATTTCAACATTTATAGAAAATCCCCAATTTAGAGAAAATCCTAATTTTACCATAACCAAAATCCTTGAATTTAAGAAAGATTAGCAACTAGTTACCTCATAGATTAGAAGATTAGAATCATCAATATTTTCCAACAAAATCCCTTTTAAATTGAACAAACCATAAATCATAACAAGGGTTCATAACCCACCCTTCTTCAACTGAACTCTTAATAATTATCATAGATTCCAATCCTAAATCATAATGAAATCACAAATAGAGTGAAGAGACTTGCCCCCAGAAGATTTACTCCCAAGCTCCTTAAAATCGCCCAAATATTGCTCTAGGTTTCAATTTAGTGAATGGCAAAGAAATGGTTCGAGTTGGAAACATAAAAGTTTCTGATCAGCGATTTTCGCATCCGCGCACACCTTGTTTGTAGATACGGATTCGCCTCCGCGTAACAAAGGATCGCATAAGCGGATCCACTAGCCACCTCCTTTCTTCGGGTCTGCGGGCCAAGACCTGTGTAGGCGGACCCGCAGCGGCGGAAACACACCCGCAAAAGCGATACCTCTGAAACCAGCAAAAATTTATTTTTTCACCAAGTTCCTCCCAAATCCTGGCATCCATTCGAGACTTCCTAGATACAAAATGAATATGCAGACGCAAGTAAAAACACGTTACGAAATCAACCATGCCCTCGAAATTCCCAACGGAGGTAACCTTGACCCCGTCAACCCCCAAACGGCCAAAACCAAGTTTCGAACCAAGGGTACAAAATGCTCCCTAATGCCTCGGGAACCGAACCAATCATCCCACCAAGTCATATCGACCCTATGGACCTCACGGAATCAATAAATTTCCCAAAAAGGTCTGTTTATCCAAAAGTCAACTATTGGTCAAATATTTTTTACTTTAAGGTTCTAATTTCCTCAAATCCTACCAAAACTCGTTCAATGACATCGGGAATCGTGTCGACCATTCCCGTGGCTTAAAAGCAGTCTAATAGGGCTAGGGGAAGGGTCAACGGGGGTAAAATGGTCAAAACGCACATAATGACCAAACGGGTCGTTATATATTCCTAGACTTATACTCCATTTAGTTCGTTATTATACTAATGACTCCAAATTTTGGGGGTTGTAACACTTTATCATATTTTTCTATAACTATCAACTTGTTTAGACTTTTAAATGACTTGTCTGATTTCTTTCCGTATTTAATTTCCTTATAAATTGTCTTAACGGGTTGTGAATGGCTTATGACTTGGTGAGAGTTAGTGCCTTCACGGCTTATTTAAATTGGGTCGTGACACTAAGTTTCATGGAAATATAATCATAATTAAGCCTTCAATTCCACTATTAACTCAAAACCCCAATTTATGGAGAACTCTTATCCCTATACCTAGAATAATGGATTATATTGGAAACTAGTAGATGAAAGCATGAAATAAAGCCTATGACAATTAGAAACTTAATAAAGCCTAGATGAAAATTAGAAACTTACCCCATTCAAGAATCTTGAAAGAAGAACTTGAAATCACCCAAAACTGAGCTCTAGAACTCCAAATATTTGAAAATGAAGGTTTCCCATCGATTTTCGGGGTACGTCACTGCTTACCGTGATGAGATGACTCACGATCCGGCCCAAAAATGTGGCCTTCACGAATGCCAGGCTTTTTGCCTGGGCCAGCCGAACCCACTTCCTCTTCGTGAATAGGGGATGGCCCACGAGAACGCGGCCCCCGCGATCGCGGTACTTCCCTTGCGAACGCAAAGAAGAAAACCAGAAATCAAACACTAGAAAATTCTTGTGTCCCCCGAACTTGGAATGGATACCCGAAACTCACTCAAAAACTCCCGAGCATAAACCAACTATGCAAATTGAGTATAAATGACTCTATGAACTTGCTCGCACACTCTGAATTCCCAAAAGAGGTTATCTTGACCCGGGGTTGATCATGGTGAAATGTAAAACCTCAAAATCCTAACATTCTAACCAATGACCCAAATCACCCCCGAACACCTTGGGATCAGAACTGGAGATTCGACTAAGTCAAAAATCACATTTCTAACCTAATGGAATCGACGAAACTCCCAAAATGACGTATTTACCCCCATCTTGACTTTGGTCAAACATATTCGTTTCCTTAACTTAGAAAACTCTAATTTCACTAAAACCAGTCCAGAACTTGCCCGATTGCCGTGAAAACTGCGCGACCCATCCCCGCAAGTCATAGACACTAGAAAGAAACTACGGGAAAGGCAATTTGGGGAAAAGCTATAAAAATTCTAAAAGCTCAAAACGACCAATCAGGTCATTACATTGTCTACCACTTAAACACACGTTCGTCCTCGAACGATAAAGCAAAGTATCGAAATTGTCAAGTAGCCGAAAGATCTCCATAGTAAACCTTATGCAAGCCTCTACAGGCAAGAATTATGCTGATAGCACCGCTCCTTCACTTTATCAGTCAAAATTTCTTTTAAATTAACTCAAAGACCCAAATTTCCATTTTTTCCATACCCGAAATTTCTTCCACAATTGGTCCTCATATATTTGAACTAACTCTGCACAAATTCCCTGATTTTGATTATAACCAACCTCTTAACGTAATTGATTGATTCCATAAATTCCATCACCGACACCCTAATTCTTCAGTTGTAGCCACAAGCCATTACCAAGCTTGTACTGGTCAAATACCCTGATTCTATTTTCCTTTCTTAATCGCTTTCATGAGTCTTCGTTGGTACCATATATATGCTTGTTCTAAGGCAATTCTAAGCATTTCCGTCAAAAACTGCCCTTACCCAAGGTTGATTGCGCTAATTCCAAATTCGTTAGTTTCATTTCATCGAGTTGAAACCACTTAGTCAAAACCCATCATCCAATTCCTCTTAAATATCCAAATAACATATTTTTTGCATCACCCTAATGATTACCATGTCGTCCCAAATCTATAGAAAATCAACTGATCACTCAAAAGACTTGCCAAAACCATTTGTACCTCTTCAATACATCACCAAGTACCGACGTAAACCATTAGAGCTGTTTGAATAGCTGCCATCAGTAAAATATCATCATATCCACTTGCAAACTCCAATAAAGCTTGATAACTTTGTCATACCTCCACTATGAACTATAAATTTATCAAATCTTCAAATATAGGCTACTAGAATAACCACAAATCTTCACGGTACTATATATTCATAAGTTCCGTGGCATTACATGAACGATTATGACCCGGTGTAACGAGCACAACTTCCTGAATGTCACCAATAGTCACCTAAACTGACTTCAAACCCTTCCAAAACCAATTATAGACCTTTCATAAGTTTGTGTGACTGATTTCAATCCTTTGCTCATGCATATTCAACCTTGTGCTGTCACTCCCAACTTTAAAAGCTGAATTCTACCAAGGTCATCAACTTAGTACCGAAGAACTATACCATTTGACTGAAATCTTCCTGTTTCTCAGTTCACACCCGCTATGCAAATCTGATAGAACTTCATAGGGTCCAAATACATCAAATCCTCTTTCTTGTATTTTCACTAAACTTGTTCACCACTCCAAGCACTTCAACGCAAGGCCTATGGTCTCATACACCTCCTTTAATTCCATTGAATCCCTTATTGTAATATATTTTTACAACTTAAGTAAATACAAAAGTACCTATTCTTGCAATTCATGTGCCTTACCATGCACAGTTTCTCCCAAATCTTCCCTATCAAAAATACTCAACCATTTTTTTTGTCGTTCAAGGACGAATAATTTTTTAATTAGTATCTAAAGTAACAACCTATTTGGTCGTCATTGCACTTTTGACCCCTTTGCCTCTATTGACTCTTTTCTGAGCCCTGTTGATATGATTTTGACCCGCGAGGATGTACGATACGATTCTCGAGTTTTTGAGTGAAAATGGTTTGACCAATAGCTGAATTTTGGATAAATAGACCTTTTTTTGGAATTCTATCAATTTCATGAGGTCAAGAGGGTAGATTTTGACTTGGTGGGGTATTTGGTTCGATCCCCAAGGCATTTGGGAGCATTTTGTACCATTGGTTGGAAAGTTGGTTTTGGCCGTTTGGGGATCGATCCAGTCAGATAGACTGCTTTTGGGAATTTGGAGGCCATAAGAGAGTTCGTAGCATGTTTTTTACATATATTTGCATGTCTGGTTTGTATTCGGGAGGCCTCGGATGGATGTCGGGATTTGGTGTGAAACTTGGTGAAAACTAGATTTCTGTTGGTTTCTGGTGTCTCACCCCGCCCCGTACTAGCCGCGCCTGGCGCGGGTCCGGGGCTTGGGGGCCGGGGCCTAGCCCGCAAGCACGAGCGTTGGATTTTTAGTGAGGTCCGCCCAAGCGGACAATTCTCTGCTGAGGCGAGACAGCTGGAGCAGATGTGGTGCCGTGAGAGGGAATGTCGCTAAACCAAATAGTGTTAAATGTCCCATTTCGAACCACTATTTTCCCATTCCCAAAATTAAATCTCTAAGTGACTTAAGAGAGATTTGAAGAGCTTTCAGTGTTGTTTCATCTTGGGGTAAGTTTCTTTCACCTTGTATTATGTTTATCCACCTTTCTAAGCCAGAATCTATGGTGGAAGCTAGTGAGACTAGTTGGAGAAGATGAATTTTGAACCTTAACTTTGATACTTGAATCATAGGCTATGAATATGAGTTTAATTGATGAATTGGTCTAGTCTAAACATGGAATTTCATAAATTAGTAAATAATAAGCTTGAATCTCTAACTTGGATTGAGGAATTGATTTTGGATAGTTAGGGTTTATTCCTAATTTGGGGGTTTTCTCTTAAATGATGAAATTGATCACTAATTGAGTTTAATTAGCAATTAGAGAGTGGAATTGAACTTCCAGAACGTTGAGTTACCATTTCCAATCTTGAAATTCTGGTTTTACCCTGGTGGGTACGATTTACCCTTTTCGATAGTTTATTTTTTATTTGAACAAATGTATAGCAATATGGGTATCGTTAATCTCTGTTTCTAACTTAGATTTTGATAATGACTAGACTTTGAGTATTCATAGGCTCTCTGAAAGGGCAAGGCTCATGTTTGACAGTTCGCGGCACCATTTAGGCATCAAGGTAGGTTATGGCTAACCTTTTGATTAGACTCCTATTAGTGAAGCATAAATAGGAGCAAGTTCTTGATAGGGAAAGCATGTTAAGCCTTCGGGTATGAAGTTGGGATGGATACTCTTAGATTGATATTATTGTTGACTATGTGGGCTTGTTGCCTTATTGTCGTGATTTGTTTTATCTCCATGTGTGATGTGTTGGGCTCATCGCTCATTTATGATGTAGTGTTTGATGCATTCATCTCTCACTTATCATGTCACTTATCATTGAAAAAGGAAAGGGAATGAGGGGATTCTTTGTGATTGGAAACCAT